>NW_026555486.1:0-66566 GCF_029017545.1 Prosopis cineraria
ATGAAGCCGAAGATGGAATTCCACACATGGACTCACCATAACCAATCCCAGCATCACAAAACTGAATGATTGAAAATCACAAGAAAAAACAACAAACATTAATCATCAAGAAGCATATAAATCGCAGGGGGGAAATAGAAATAAAAGAGCAGACCATCTCAGCCCAGGAATGACCATCACTTCTAAATACCAAATTTACTTTCTTTCTTCATTAACTAAGAAGAATTCAGAAAGAAGTTAAATGTAAAATCTGAAAGCCGCAGTTTTCTGCCCTTCTATTTTTTTGTCGTTCACTACACATAAAGCAACTCAAAAGGGAGAGGGAAAATCAATTGAACTTTAGGATGAAACAAAGAAAACAGGAGCACCGGGTTTGGTTCTGAAATTGAAGCAGAAGCTATAATGAAGAAGATGATCAATAAGAAACGTCGCAAGTGAGGGTGTGGAGAAGCAGTGCATGAGTCTCATTTTGAGCTTCCACCGCCTGTAAAGCTTGGAAATGAGCACATTCTGCTGATGAGGATTGACGTATATCTAAGTAACGAAATTTCATATGCTTACTCGCAGTTAGTACCTCATCGTCTCGCCGAACAAATAGTTGTGAAAGCTAATAAAATGAGAGAGAGAAACTAAAGAATAATTAAAAATTTTATATATTATTGAGATAAAAGGTGGCATTATATATATAAAAAATAAATAATACAATAATAAGTCAATAATTAATACTATCATCAAAATAATATCTCCAATAAACAATTAATATATATACACAATAATGATAGGAAATATTTGAAGAATATTTTAAATAACATCTCTCCTCAAATCAAGATGGTTTTAACGAGAGCAATTTGAATTTGTCTATCAAAAATTAAAAGTAGCTTGGATGAAAATTGACTAATACTTGCTTTGAATTAGAAACAAGTTAGATGGTGCTTCGAACAACATGTACTGAGTAAAGCAACAATCCATTTCATATATTTGGTCCGCTGGTCAAACACATTATTATGAGCAAATTGATTGCAATTTTTACTATCACAATAAATATTTATGGAGGAGCTATGAGATGCTCCCAACTCATCAAGTAACCAATGAAGCCAAATACCTCAGCAGTAGTGTCTGCTACTGCATGATATTTTGATTCAGCATTGAAGCAAGAGGCTAATGTTGCTTCTTATTTCTTTAAGAGATAAGAGAATGACTGAGGAAGATACAGAAACTTATCATAGACTGTCGATCTAAAGAACTACTGCATAATGAGTTATGCGAGGCTCAAACATAAACTGGCTGACAACATATGCTGTATAAGCAATGTCAGGACATGCGACAACAAGATAGATAAGGCTCCCAACTAGTTAGCAGTAACAAGTGAGATTATCCAACAAGGTATCATTAGTAAAAGTATAGTGAATATTCGATTCAATAGAAGTAGTTTCAACCTTTTCATAAGAAAGGTGAGCTCGTGATATCAAATAAGTGGCATACTTGACTTAAGAGAGATATACTATTACTCCCCATGGTAGACCTCAAGCTAAATAAAATAGTTCAATCTACTAAGATTCTTTATTTCAAATTGTTGGCCCAAATATGTCTTGAGCTCTTAAACTCCTGTATCATCACTGCCTGTGATAATTATGTCATCAACATACAACAGCAATAGAAACATTACCATGTGCAGTGGAGCAAACAAAAGAGTCGAGTCGTGAGGACTACGAGAAAAATTCAATTGACTCATATGTTTACTAAACTTATCAAACCATGCACGTGGAGCGTGCTTAAGCCCATATAAAGAGCTTAATAAAAACAACAAACCTTGTCTTTTGGATGTTGATATTCGGGTGGAGGCTTCATATACACTTCTTATAGATCTCTATTTGGAAAGGCATTTTTAATATCCATTTAGTAAAAAGGCCAATGCTTAATAGTAGCAATGGCTAGAAGGTTGTGAACAAAAGTCATATGGGCAATAAGTGCAAAAGTTTTTTTATAGTCAACACTATACTCCTAAGTGAATCCTTAAGCCACCAATAAGCCTTAACATTGCTTTAAAGAGCTATCAGAGTAAGTCTTATTCTTATAGACCTATCAAGACTTAACCAGAGTTTTACTAGGAAGAAGATCAACAAGATCCCAAGTATGTATTTTGTCTAGGGCCTGCAATTCATCCTTTATAGCTTGCTGCCAAAAGGGATCACGAGAGGCTTCCTTAAAGGATTTAGGTTCCTAAAACTAGAGAATGGTGGAAAACATATAGAACATTACGATAAGAGGAAGGATTTCTTGCACGATTGGGCCGAGAATTCATGGACGATATGGGCTCAGTAGGCGTGAGTCATGCTGGAGGAGCAATAGATGTGACAGTAGGCATATTTGGAGCGACCGTGGCGTCAGTCGTGGAAACGAGCTCAACAAAAGAATCTGTACTTGAGTCACTTGGAAAAAGATTAGTAGAAATATCTGTAAAAATAGGAGGTGAAGAAGATGAGAATGATGAGAGATCAGCTAGAGACGAAAAACTTGAGATTTTCCTAAAAGACAATATGCTAAAAAATACGAATACAATGAGAAAGAGAATCTTAACAATGATAACCCTTATGCTTAGAATCACAACCAAGAAAACAACAAACATGAGAATGAGTTTGAAGTTGTTAGTCTCTTGAGATGGAAGAAGAACAAAGCAAATATAAACAAAGACTTTCAAAAGACTATAATCGGGAGGATAACTATGGAGATGCTCAAAATGAGAAATGTTATTAGGGACAAAGGATGGGAGTCAACTGATGTAAAAGACAGAGGTTAAGGTTGCTTCATCCCCAAAATGTTTCAGGACAAGAAAGAAAATGAGTAATGTTTTAACAAAATCAAGAATATGATGGTGTTTACATTTAGCATGACTATGTATTAAGAAGTATAAGGATAAGAATATTGAGAAATAGTACCTTGAGAATCAAGAAATATGAGTAATATAGAGTCATGATATTTCAAAGCATTATCATAATGAAAAATTTTGATAACTTTAGAATCTTGAGTGTGAATAAATTTGATATAAAGTTTAGGTAATTTAGATTGATGTTTCATCAAATAAATCTAGGTAAAACGAGAAGAGTCATGAACAAAAATTACAAAATATGAGGATCTACTCATAGAGGGAGAAGGTGCAGGACCCCAAACATTAAAATAAATCAAATTAAATAGAAAAGCAACAATAGAATCATTTTTATGAAAAGACAAAGTAGGTTGTTTAGCAGTCTAACAAGAAACGCATTATAAAGAATGACTATGAATATGACCTCAAAGACTATTAGAAATCAAAGGATGCAATTTACTCAAAGAAGGGTGAGCAAGACGACACATGCCATAAGTCGAGGGAAGAATCAAGAGAAAAGGATGTAGAGGCAGCACAAAGTATGGGAATAGTGACCTCATGTGGGTGCATTGAGGTAAGTTCGAACATGCAACCAATTTTGTGCCCAGTCCTAACAACCTATCCTGTCTAAGAATCTATCACAATACAACCAGTTTATTAAATAACACATCATAATCTATGTCAATAAGTTTTCCAACAAAAAGAAAGTTAAAGTTTATGGCAGAAACAAAATATGTATCATAAATGGATAGAGAAGGCAAGGAGACAATGCCAATATGACTAACATGCATTTGAGAATTATAGCAGTGTGGTACAAGATAGGTAGTAAAGTTAGTTGTCATAGAGGAAGAAGAAATTTTCCCAACCTGTCATATGATTGCAACAAGCAAAGTCAAAATATTAAGTGAATTTATCAGTGAGAGTAGATAAGGCAACAAATGGGGTAGAGAAACTGGAGATGAATATGCACCACAAGTTTCAAGTTCAATCAGAGAGGATCACAAAGTAAGATGAGCAAGACCACATTTTCTAACCAAAGATGGTAATTGCAACCCATTAAGGTAACTTATACAGATTGAGCAAAATTTAAATTTTTCACTTTTTTAAGGGAAAAAAAGGCTTGCAAAAGAGAATGATGGATTAAAAACACACAAACTAGATATTGTAGTGCGAATGGTATAGCTCTCACACCACGAAACTAATCAATAATCTGGCTGTTGAAAATGACGCATTGGATGTTCTTTACCTGCTAACCAATTTTAGCATGATCTAATGGTTAATGAATCTGCAAATGTGATTTATTGAAACTGTCCTATGGATATGTGAAAATAGATTTAAGATGGATATGAACTCATGATGAAGGATGACAACATTATTGCGAAGGAAAGCTAATGCTTTTCAAAAATTGACTTATTGTCGGGAAAAATATTAACCTAGCTCTAGTACCATGAAAGCTATTAAAGGTGAGAGAGATAAAGCAGAGAATGATTGAAAATATCGTATATATTATTGTGATAAAGGGTATATTATATACATAAAGAAAAAGATAATACAGTAATGACTAATAATTATATAATAATATCAAATAATATCTCCTAATAATAATTAAGATATATATATATATATATATATAAAATAATGACGGAATATATTTAGAGAAATTTTAAATAACACAATCGATGACAAAATTTGGCTTGTAAGGTGGTTTTATATCCCATAAGGATCTGACTTGTCCCACAATGATTGTTATGTCCGTGGTGAATTGTTAATAGAGTGTGGAATTTTATTTGGCTCTGTTGATGCGACTGAAGCTTGAAAAAGGTTTAGGTTTGAAGTTGCTATTGACACGCAAGCATCTTTTTTTTTCTAAGATTGTTTAAAAATAGCCCATAGAATTTAATATTATGTTTGGATCTATATAGATTTTGATTTGAATTTAAATTTTAGTTAAATCCATTGTTTAGGTAATTAAAAATATATGGATTTAGATTTGACTTAAAATTTAAATTCAAGTTTTACCTCATTTTTTTTGTAATTTAAAATCCTTTCTAAACTCCTATTATTTCAAATCATGCCTCAATTTCTCTATAATTTGACTAGCTCTTTGGTAGTGCCAAACAAGAGTAGATCGTTAGTGGTGACAGGACCGAACCTTGCCACCACTGATTGGGATCAAACCCGTCATCGCTGACCAAGACTGGATGGCTTACTTCCACTAGGACTAAACTATCAGCGTCGACTAGGATTGAACTGTCAGAACCAATTGGGATACAGAGTGTAGGCAACAACCAGGATTAAAGTCAGGTAATGACCAAGTTCGAACAACCAACTTCTATAAGGATTAGACCACCGACACCCACAGGGATCGAATGATATACTTTTATTAGGAGACTTCCGCAGCCTATGACCAAAATTGAATGGCAAAATTGCCACACTTATCACTACATAGTGCCTAATGCTTCTAAAAAAATGTTTAAGAGTGAAAATAAAGCTTAGTCCTAAAAACAATGGTATTTTATATCACTAAATTGCAAAAGGATTTCAAAATGTAAGGGATAAGAAAAACAAGTTGTTTATTAGTATTTTCATGACTTATTCGATCGTCACATGATCATTGTAACACCCAAATCAATTTACAGATCGATTTTTCGCAAATTATTAAAACCATTCTATGGTAGAAAATTTCTACCACGATACATCCAAGACAATATACCACAGGTCTTTAAAATATCTAAAAAAAACAATTAGAACCATGAGGGACAGACATGATCCTCATAGCATGTTATTCAAATCAGATCAATCATAATCAGAGAGGACAGACATAATCCTCTTGGTCATATAAATACTTTAATAAAAAGGATTAGAGTTTACATGCTTTCACAAAGAAGATATGTCCTAAGTTGGCACAAGATACATTGTATAATCTAAAATAGAGGCAACGTAAAAGATGGTCTCATACACCACAGTTACACCTCTGGTGCTTTCTCGGCCGGACTCGCTCCTGTAAAAATATTAACCACGGGGAATGAGACTTAAAAGTCCCAGTAACCAAAAATTAATATGTAATGATGCATCGGATGTAAATAATCATGCGATTGCTAAGTGGGCACACAAAACATTTAACAACGAACAATACTTTCAAAAAAACCGAACAAGTATTAATTTGCATGACTGCACCTTATATCCTCCTTTCGCCATGCTCGGACGCCAAATCACCCGGCCAAAGGTGAGTTGGACCAGCGACACGCCACTCATTGGGTCCAATGAGGGCTTACCCACGTGGTAATAATAATAATCGAACAGAATTCCCATTAACACCAGACATTAAAATACCTTGACAAGTCATACATCATTCAAATATCCAAACAAACAGGAATATATCCGAACAATAATTTCATCATGATAAACAAAATAATTTTTAACCCACTTGGAAATATTTCAAACAAGTATATACAGTATTTATTTCATAATATTCATAATTTTTCCAAACAACAAAACCAAACATAACCATTCACAAACACAACCCATCACAACACATTAATAATGGTTACCTTGTGTCTTGAATAACAAGTTCCCCTTCACAACTCCTTTTTTCACCACTATCTTTGTCAATATAATCTACATAATTATTTCACAATACTATATATTAATTTTACATTAAAATAAATAACTCTAATTTAAATAGTTAGAAAAGTCTTAGATCTATAATCCATATTAACACTAATTTAAGATTTATTGCCTCATTTAACTTCCCAAATTCTTTTCTAAAATTCTCGTACCCTAATAAACTATTTTTTTTTAATATAATTTTGGGACTCACAATCCCTTTTTATATTATTTTTCTCTCTTCCTCTCACGTTGCTCGGCGTTTTCTCGCAAGGGGGGATTATTTTCTTTTTTCTTCAGGTATGTTCTAACTTTCCTGTTTAGATTAGCATTTAAAAATTTATTTAATTACAAAATTAATTTTATAGTTATTTTCTAAATAATATTAGCTTTCTAGTGATATGATTATTTTGTAGGATAGAGTAAATATTTTGATTAGGATTTTTCTATAGGATAGTTAATCTGATGATATGATGGATTAAAAATATAGGTTAAAATTCTTAGGGATATAATAAATATTATAGAATATTTTCTTGAGGTTGAAACTCATGTTTAAGAATTTTTGAGTTAAAATCTAGATCTATATGGTTGAATTTATGTGGAATCTGAGACGTAGGGATAAACCTATGATTATTAAATATTTATTTAAGTATGAATAGGTATTTTTGAGGTTATAGAAAGGTGATTTGAGGCTTCAGGATAATTTTAAAAATTTAATTTATTTTTGGACGAATTTTTAGAATATAGAAGGATGAAATTGTGATACTAGAAGTGATTTGAGGGACTCAATGGTACCAGACTTCGCCTCAACTTCGTTAAGGTGGTAGAGGTTGGAGGTTCGAGTCTGGGGAGGTTCCAAAAGACCCCCGTGAGGGTGGGGTGAGGAATAACCACTGTACCACCAGTGGGAAAAGCCGGCAATCATGTGGTGACATGTGTGTTGTCCAGCGCCTGGGAAAAGACCCTGGAGAGGCAGTGGTGACCCAGGAGGGCTGTTACAATCATGCTAAACATGAATTGATTGGATTGGGCAATAGTTTATAACACCATTATTTGACCGCAATCTAAAAGGATATCATTCAACATAAATGATTATTATATGCAGTCTTAAAAAAATATCACAGTCTTAAAAAAATATCATAATAGTTTCTTAAGGGCAGATATTTTTTAGTCCTCATGTTTAATATTTTTATTACTAAAAAATAAAAGATAAATGTCAAAAACATGAAAATAAATGTTGAAAACATCAACAATATATGTGCTAAAAAATTTAAAATAATGAATCTTGAAAATAATAAAGTTGAGTACTAAAAACACCAAGGATGGGTACCCAAAAAATCAACTAATTTTTTTATTTCAACCAAGGACTATGGTCCTTTTTTTAAATTCCAAAATCATTAATTATGGTCTTCTATCGGTCATAATTATAAGACAAAGTTTTAAAACTCTACTTAATCTTAAATATAAGTTAAAGATGTAATAGTTAATCTTTTTTAAAATTTAGTCATCCTATTTTGCAACAAGTTGTTGACTTGCTTTTAATTTTTATACAGCACTTTATTATGATCATTAATGTCAGTGGAGAGTAAAATTAGAAAGACATATATTTTTCTACAAGAGTAAGGTACTATCAACTTCCACTCCTTAAAAAACATGAAATTAGTTAAGCTTGCCTTATAATTAAAGCCAAAGGAAATAGTTTGTTGGCCTAAAGGCTAGTTGGGGGTAAAAAACATGTTTAGTTAAGAATAGTTGACACATAAGATTTGTTTTTTTCAAAATTATAGTTTGGCTAATCTAACAGGTGACAATATTAGATATATATATATATATATATATAGGCTTTATTTAGTATGTGGTATTGGAATGTTGGGATTAGGATTGTCTTAGCCTACCAATACGATGTTTGGTATAATGGATTAGTTACTACTTGGGACTGATGAAACCCATCTAGGTGGGATTGGAGAAACCTATGGCCTTGCTTAGTACATAAGTATGAGTTTTGATGGATGGAGATTAGGATTGGTATTAGGATTGGAGTTGAGATTGAGATTTTAAAAATATGTTTGGTATGGGATAATATTTAGATAGAATACTTGTATTAATTTTATTTTATAATCCATCAAAATAATCAAAACACTATAATGCCCTTATCATTGACAAAAAAATACAAAATCAGATATGAAAAAGGAAGAAGATGAATAGATCTACATGATGAAGAGGATGAACTTAACCCAAATCTAGCACAATCATAAGGGAAACCCAAATTTAAAACTCGGGATGTTAAACTCATTAATTTGTAACTCAAATCCAGATCTAGAAGAAAGATGAACTTAGAACTATCAATGGTAAGCTTAAACCTGTGACTACTATGGACATCAATGGACAGAGGAAGACAAACCCAAATCTAGCAAACTCAAACTCGAACCTATTAATGTCAAACTCAAACTTGAACTCAAACCAGTGTCATCGAAGGTGGGAAAGAAGATCTCTCAAACTCGAACCTATTACTATCAACATTGATGGTGGGAATATCTCTCTACTATTTTCAATCCTAGGGCACAGCATCACCGACAAGAGGCACAACATCGTCGGTAAGGGGCATAACATTACCGTTGATAGCAAAGGTAGAGATGCTGATATCACCATTGATGGCAAAAGTGGAGACGAGAGATGACTCAAACAAGGGAGGGCACAATATGAAGAGGCAATTTGGTTTGAAAATTTTCAATCCTAAGATTGATTTTCCAATACCAAGGAGGAGGTGGTACTAGGTATTCCTACCTAAATGGGATTGGGCTTCGGAATAGATTTGTCATTTGCACCTACCAAATACAAAAGCTTGATGTTACTCAATCCTAAACCTAGTCCCACTCAGTATTGCATACCAAACAAGGCCTATGGTGGATGTGGTATTGAAAATTTAGTCATGGGCTTGAAACTTTTTAGACCAAAATACCCTTCCTTCTTATCAAGCCTTTACCAAACGTCGCCTCCATTTCCTTTTCCATCCTTTTGGTAACCTTCTCCTTCCTGTCTAATCTAGTGTACTATGGGTGGCTTCTCATTGAAGACAGAGAGCAACGACATTACCTTCTCTTCCATCTCTTGTACCTTTACCTCCCTCTTTAGTCACCTTCTCCTCCCTCTCTAATTTGGTACACAGTAGGTTGCTGCTCATTGAAGATGGTGAGCAACAACATTCTCTAATCTAGATGTTAGGACAAATGATAGGATGACGTTCAGGAATGGCAAGCATAAAGTGAGCACGTCGAAGGAAGAATACTGTTGCACAACTTGTTTCGATGCCTTCATCAAATTTAAAACTAGCTTTAAAGATGAGGGACCATGTTATATCTTTTTTTTAATGGAATCAGGAAATACTTTCATCAAGAAAATGTTACCAAAGTACAACCACTACATAAAACAAGGATGAAGGACCATGGAATATCTAAAACTAGGTAAAGGACAAGGGAGGTTTTTTTTTTTCCAGAAGGTGCTCAATAGCTAGTTTTTTACAAGGGTATCATAGTCTTTAGTAATTATAATTATATATATTGAATAAAAATTATTTGAGTATTCTTATCTCGTACTAAACATGATTTTTAAAACGTATTCCCACTCCCAACCCCAATGCTAGTCCTATTCCCAATCCACTAAAATCCATCCTTTATACCAAATAGTGCCAAACATGGATAAAAAATAAGCCAAAGTCCATTTCCCAAACTAAACTAAATTAGTTAGCTTATGCCCATTTAGATAACTCACATTTGCCTTTTAGAAAGTGCAACTTTCTAAAATCCTAATGTTATTTAAAAGAAAATTGGAGGGTGTATCTTTTTTGGATCAAAGCTTAAATTCATTTACTAAAAGAAATAAAACTATGCAAAATATAAAAAAAGGAGAGAAGAATCAGTTGTCATTTACCTCTTTCCATAAGCAAGGCGGAGAATGATCAAAGATACAAAAAGTTTCCTCCATCAAATGAGCCTCCCTAGTAAGGGAATGATCATGGCTAATGACATTCTGATAGATAAAATTAATAGAAACATACCAATCTCTAAGTAATAAATTACAAACATTTTGAATAATATCATGATATGGGTGGTCTTCATTGTGACCTCTTGTAATGAGGTTAATGGCTTCAACACTATTTGAATAGACTTCAATGTTTTTAAACCCTTTAGACTAGCAGAGTTCCAACCTTTAGCAATACTTATGCCCCGTTTGGTATGATAGGGATAGTTTTGATAGAAATGAAAATGGAAGTAGATATGGAGACAGAAATGGATAGGGAAATGAAAATAAATATGAGGTTTGAAAACATGCTTGGTATATCTACGGAATCATAATATAATTTTCATTCAGATTACTAAAATACCCTCCCTGAAAACTTACACTAGCAAAACCATAATTTTTATTTAGGAATGAAATTATTCTAGTATTTCCAAAATTACTTCCCTAAAAATGAATCTTCCTTACCACAAATCTTGAAAATAAACAGTCTAAAACCATTTTATATAATACTTTTATCTTCTTCTTAATAAATATTTTCTCCTCTTTCACACAAAAAAAAACACCATCACCCAATTCAATTCCTTTTACCAGATGTGGGTGTGGACTTGCATAAGGGGTGAAAATGCTTATAATGATTATCAAAGCTTCCCACCCCACCACTTGGAGACCAAATCAAAGCAAGATGGCTAGGTCTTTCTTGAAGAAGAGGAGGTAGAAGAAGCACTTGATTTGAGGCAAGAGTAAATGCGATGGCCACCTGTGAAGGTGGTGGTGTAATACCCATAATAATTAAGCCACTAACTAAACTTTATTACTATCGTAATTAAGGCTAATATCCCTAATTAACCATTACCATGATAAAATATGTTTAACCATTGTTACAAAAAATGAGGACAAAAGAAAACTATTTGAAAATTGGGTCCCAATAAAAATACTTTTCAAAATCACTAAGCTCAAAAAATGCACAATAATATAATTATAAATAAATAAAAATAAGATATAACCCATTAATAAGGGTTATGCCACAGTACATGGACAAATTGGTTCTTTCATATAACTAAACATTCACACTCCAATTGACTTTCCAACTCAACAATTCAACCAAACGATTCCTAAAAATCAAAAAGGAACTTCTCAAACCGCAATTTAAACATGAACATCATTATTAAAGTCATACATAAATGTCAATCACAATTTTACTAGCCACATCACAAGTCCATAAGACTTGGATTGACAAAAATGGTTAAACATCCCACATTCAATAATATCTCAGTACAATAATTAATCCATAGTAATTTTACTAGCCCAAATACAAACTCTCACAAGTTTTGCTTCACAAAAAGGCTAAGCAGAGAAAAATCACAGTCACAAGATTAATTACAATCGTAGATTCATAATGTGTCCTTAAGTTAACAATATGTATGTATGTATGTATGTATATCCTAATACACAAAGATAAAGGATGCTATACAAGGCGTAATCAAGCTTTAAGCCTTTGGATCCTTCCTTTTGCCACTACCCGAAGCGTTATCTGTAAATATTAATCAATGGGTAAGATAGACATCTAAGTAGCCAAAGAATCTTAACTTCTAACATATACAAGCATAAGCATTAAGGACATGTAAAGCAATAACTAACAATATTAGATCAAAATGAAATGTTTAAATATGCATGATGAATTCATTTTCCTCTTTATCTCCTCCTTATTCCTTCTGACTGAGTCCATAGGCTACAATTCATAATATGACCAATCTGTATGATTAGACTAGCCCAAGCTCTCTAATGTTAAAGGGGTAACCCAACCAAAGATCATCACTCTCTAACTTAGATCATGGACTCTCTTGCTAATCAAATTCTTGCAGGGTGTCATAATTATCATCGGTAAACATACCTACTCCCAGAGCAAGTATTATCAACTAAGCAAGAACCACAACAAACTTCTGTCGAAGCCAGTGCCATAACTATCCAATATTGGAAGCTACCTAATACTGTTCATGCAACATGGACTTATAATATAATAACCACCTAACTATGGTGAATGCCTACTCATTTTAAATCTCAATCATGCCATAATGTATCACAATTTTAATCATGCACCACAATGCAATTTTACATGCTAAAAGCCATAATTTCTAATCAACATGCTTAATTTCATCCACATATGCATACTTCACAATTTATATCTAAAGAGTTCTCAACAATTCTCATAATTTACAATAAAGTACATCTTACTTATTTCACCCACATTATTTAACAAATTAACTTATACCCACTTTACACATTTCCTAAAAAAACATCAAAATTACATCTACACATATACCATATATTTTATAATTTTTATAACACCAAAACACTTAAAATATGGATATAAGGAAATTTAGGTTCCCACTTACCTTCACCTCATGAGTCACTCAAAAGGGGCACCTATGAATACAGTCCAATTCCAAGCTCCTAAATGCTTCAAGAGCTTGAAAGAGTTTAGTCTACAATTAGACAACTTAAAGTTGTTAATATAATATTAATCTCACCACTTTCCTAATTACCCATTTTTACTCAAAAATTTTAAATTTTAATTTATTAGATAATCATACTATTTAATAGTTCTATTAGTTTCATTAGACTCTAATAAGCTTAACCAAACCTATTAACCATTAACATAATCCTCATATTGCCTATTTTCAACTTAGGGTTTGCTTAAATGAACAAAAAATCAAATAAAATATCCAAATAATTCATACTCACTATCCTAGGAACAAAAATATACTCCCAACAACTCTATTTCATCTATTTATGACAATCAAAACTTCTCTCATAGTCAAAACAACTAGAAATTTGAAAATAAAGTGGAGAAATAAACTCAAAAAAGCATTTAAAAATTTATCTAGTTTTAAAAAAAATCTCAAATTATGCTAAAAATATCATATAATATAACCTAACCTTTGAATTTTCCTCTCTCTCGAATGAGTACTGTGCAACACTCTCTCAACTTCTTACTTCCCCTGTGTGTGCCAAAATTGCATGAAGGAGACGAGAGAGGAAATGTTATTTTTCCGTCTAATAAGTGGCAACAATGACCTATGGCCCACTATTAATTTTCCATCTTTTTTTTGCCTTTTTTTTTAATTTCCTTTGCTTCTTTCGTTCTTTCTTCTTCTTTTTTTGTAAATTCTATCCACTATATATATATATATATATATCTCTCTCTCTCTCTCTTCTTAGACTTTCCAAAAATTAAAAGAATTAAGCTAATTTTATATATTTTGTTCAAATAAAATTTTTGAAACATTAAAATATTTATAATTTGTTAAGTAAGAACAATATCTTAAATAGTTTAATTTAATTCTTTCAAACCTTGTTTATTTTCTTCCTTTTTCTAACAAATATGACTTAGAATAAAGTCCTCAAAATTTAACCCCACATTAATTTCAATTAATTTCTAATTTATTTTAATGTGTTAGTTTAAGTTTTTGGGATATTACAGGTGGAGGGGATGTTAAAGGCTGCAGCCGTCACCGTCACCAAACAAGACAGGATCCCTATGAGACTATGACAGACTCCAACAGAGACTGAAGAAGAGGATGCAACCTCCATTAGAGAAGGCGAAGAAGATGGAGGGGGAGGGGTAAAAAAATTATTATGGAATTACAAAACTAAACATTTATCATGGAACTTTTGGTGGAATTAGAAAATATTCCAATTCTATCGTACCAAACAAACACTTTCCTAATTTCATTTCAATTGGAAAATATTCCAATTCTATCATACCAAACAAACCCTTAGTTCTTCAATAATAGTAGTTAGGTAGTTCTCAAGTTTACAGTAAAATCCCACTAACCATTCACTAGATTCATTGTATACACAACCTCTACAAGTTGCAAACCCATTATGCATAACAAAACCATTCAAGTCAAGTCTCATGGAACCTTGTGCAGGAGGTGCTAGGTGTTTGAGGAATTGATGTGAGGTTGGGATAGTCTTAACTCACCTAGCAGTTTATAGTCCATCATAAGTTTCAGAAAGCATTTGCTAGCATATGACAAAGACTTTTACTCCTATTTATCGAAAAGATTCCTACAATGTGTGACACATATAGGCAAAGACAATTGAGCAAGGTAACCTTTTTATGAAATTACACCTTGAAAATATTGTTGAGTTCCATCTAATCCATTCCAGGAAATCATGTTGCATGAAATGGGACCATTTTTAGGCTTCACGATCTATCTCCATATAGCTTGGGCAATAACACAATCACAAATAATGTGCATTGTATTCTCCTCAAGATTGCAATCAAACGAGCACATACTCAAATTAATAATCTCTCTTTTTTTCCCTCAAACTTGCTATGTGTAATATGTTCTTGCCAATCAACCAAAGGAACATTTTGATTTCTTTTGGAATGTTCTATTTTCATATCTTCATCCAGATTTTATCTTTTCCTTGTGATGTACCTACAGCAAGAAAATCATAAGCAGAGAAAATAATAAAAGCCATTAGTGGATGGCTTCTAAATGTATTTCTCACTCCCTATCATCACACTGGGTGGGCTAGTAGTAGTGACTTAACTAACAACAAAATAAAGGAGCCAATTCATCATTTTTGTTTTTTCCCAAGCACTTCTTGGAGTCATGAACCAATTAACCCTTACCTCAATATTGATAAGAGGGTTGTGGCTTTGCATCATATTAACTAAAGGCACATTCATATATGACCAGTTATCACACTAGGAGTTAGGAGATCTTCTGGGGGTACATCCCCTATCAATGCTATCAAGAAATGTATCTCATACCTTACAAATACTCTTATATGTCTCCAAAAAGTGCTTTCTCTTACATATCAAAGGTAGGGTAGTTCCACCATATTTGTATTTCAATTTTAAAACTTTTACCCAACAAGCTTAATTATTGTTAACTAAATTCCAGTAAAGTTTTAGGATAAAAACCTGGTTTTGGTAACTCAAATCTCTAACCCCCAAACCACCTCCATCTCTTTTCCTTTTAACCACATCCCACGAAACTAAATGAATTTTGCAAGCTTCATCTGTACTTCCCCAAAGAATGATTGGCTAGCTTTTTTCAATATCTAATAGTACCTTTCTTAGAAGAAGCATGGTTTGCATCTAGTAATTAAGGAAGGCAGTAAGAGCCGACTTGATGAGAATCTATCAACCCACAAGGGCTAGAAGTTTACCTTTCCATCTAGATAGTTTATTATGCACCTTGCTTAAAATCAGCTTCAAATTCCTTAAGGAGACTCTATTATGAAATAGTGGAATGCCAAGGTACTTCTCAAGGTCACCAGTAAATCCTACACCTATAATCTTACTCAAATTTAAGGCTCTTGAAAAATACACAGATTTGGACATGCACACCTAAGTTTTACTCTTGTTCACAAGTTGACTAGAGGCTTTACAAATTTTTTCTAAACAACTATTGATGATTTCCATTTGATTTAAAGTTGCTGCAATCGTCAGCGATGAAGGCATGTAAAATTGGTGGTCCATTTTTATCCAGTTTGATGGGCTTCCAATTCCCTTCTTTAACCTTATCTTCAATCATATGGCTGAATTTTTCATAAATACATTAAATATATAAGTAGAAATTAGGTCACCTTGCCTTATCCCCCTAAAAGGCTTGAATTCGTTAGTTAAAGTTCCATTCCACAAAATCTTCATGGTAGAGCTTTCCATGCAAATCTAAATGAGACTGAGGGTGTATCGTAAATATAGGCAAAAGTACATTTTGTAAAAGCATAATAGAGTTGCTTTTACATTTGAAAAAGTTGGTTGAGCATCTTATGAGACAAGTAAAATTCCCAAGTTCCTATATTACTCTAATTAATAGGCTCTAGCTAGGAGGAAGTAATGGCATACAAACATTTTCTAGCTTCTATTAAGTATCTATTCTTCCTTTGCAATTAGGTGAGGTATGTGTGGTTTGATAGTAAATTCTCTTTTAAAGTTGATTCTTGTTTTTAACTTCATTGGTGGCTTTCTATTAGTAGTGTAGGAAGTTCCTTTTATATGTTTAACGTTGCACATGTGAGTTGGCTACTATGGTTTATCTAGAATAGTTAGAAATGATTTTACATTCAATCAAGAAAAGCTAGACCTTATAGGTGTGATAATAAAGGCTAGATATGCTATTTCAGAATTTTAGAAAAATTGTGAGGTACCTAACAAGATTAAGGATGTGGCCATAGCTCATAACAAGCATAGTACTTAGAACTTTTAACCCTTTGATTGCTTACAAATAAATTGTGATTGGGCTTACGATTTGAGAGATAACACTACTATAATTGGCATTATTTGTAGAAATGTTGAGGGAGGGTTTATGTGGGCTTTTGTGGAGAAAATTAAGTCTATCTCAGCTTTTATGACTAAAGCTTTAGCCCTGAAAAAAGCTTTGATATTGGTTGTGGGTTTGGAAAATGACAAAGTGATGTTCAAAAGTGATTGCTTGCTACACCTTAATTGTGTTCAAGATCAACTGATTGAGCTATGTGAATGGTTGTGTAGAGGCATTATTCTAGACAATATTGACTTTGTGAACTCCAATGTTGGTTTCTCTATTTCTTTCACTCATTGTGAAGGCAACAAGGCAGCTAGTCACTTGGTGGTTGAAGCTCCTAAAAATGTATGCCTTATTGGGTGGGTGATGACATCAGTGCTTCCTTTATCCAACATACTAGCAATGGATATCATGGAGGTTTCTTTAGCAATAGACCATCTCTCTAATATGGATGACAGATCTTGAATTGATTAATTCCTCCTTTAATGGTCAATTTCATTAGCTTTCACCTCTTCTTGCTAGACATTTGTTGTGCTTTTTGTAGTTATGTTTTTTGTTGTTTTTACTGTATCATTAGAACTTTGATTGGAATGAAATCTCCTTTAGCCAAAAAAATATTACTCTCGTTGTTCAGTGATTTAGCCTTTACTTTTTTATTTATTCTTTTATATGTAATTAATGAGTTCAGCTTTTTTTTTTTTACCATAATGAGTTCAGCCTTTACTAATAGGTTTTTTTAGGAGAATCACACAAAAGGCCCTTAAAATAGAAAAAAATTATACCTAAGACCTAGTACATTTTGAATTATTTCTATAGGCCCAAAGCCCAAATATAAATATGTTTTTTCATGAAAAGAGTTCTCTCTTTTCATTATTTGTATGATCCCTTAGAGACAAGTCAATAAGATTAATCCTACATCCATCAGAAACTCTCTCTCTTGTCTTTTCTTTTATTTTCTTGTACTTACTCTAATATGATATCAGAGAGATACTTAATGTAAAAAATAAATCAATCCATAGGAATTTTCTATATGAATCAACAAATGTTATGTAGTGCCCAAAAGGCCAAAACTATTAGACAATTGTAGTGCAAGTCTCAACATTACAATAAGAACATAATGATTTGTCATAAGTAGTTATGAAATCATTAAAAAGTAATTTTTGATTTTTACCTAGCTGACATGCTTGACATGTATTATAGTCAAACAATTTTGAAGAAACAAGTATATTATTTATTGAAAGAACTTATTAAGTTAATGCAAAAAAAGGGGTAGCCTAGTTGATGAAGCCATAGGACGATTGCATCATCAATAACATTAAGACATTAAGCAGAGGTTGTATCTCATTTAATACTAGCAATGGAAGTAGAATCACTAAATTGATGCAAATCGTACATGCCTATCTTTTTCAAAACCATAAGTCAGTTGTTGGTTAAGTAGTCCCTAACAAAACATGCATGAGGTCAGAATTCAACACACACTCCATTATTCATAGCAAATTTATGCACAGAGAGAAGATTCTTTTGCATATGCAATATTCTATAGAACTGAAATGTAGCATTAAGGGTGGGTATACTAGATTGACCAACAATCATAATGCATAATAGATTATTGTTACTTATTTGAACATGTCCCTTTTGTTGAGTTGAATCAATCTCATGAATCTTATGAGCATGATATTATGTTTCTCCTAAGTCAAGATATTAAGCATCTCTTCAATATGGTATCAAAGCCACAACTTCTTTGATAACTCTAATAGTGTTCCTTTCTTTCATTAATTCATCTCAATTTTTTGCTTCATCCTTCAAAATTCTATTTTCATGGCTGCCACTAACCATTTATAAATTCTATTCAGTATCTTAGTATGTTTGCCATACTCGTCCTAAAATTGCTTACATTCTAAGTAAGCTAAGTTAGTACATGCATCAACCTTTATTAGCTTATTGGAAGTATGTGCAACAATTACTTTGATATCTAGTAAAGATTGTCAAACATGGGTTACTTATCAAACTTGTTGATCAATTTACTCTGCAAGCTTTTGCATACTTAAATTGGGGTTTAGAATATGATTGGTCAAGTAAAAAACCTAATAGTCACTAAACTAGTGGTTTTTGCACATATTTGGGAGGTAATTCTATTAACATCTAGAAAACAAATTGCTGTCTCTAGATCCTTTATTAAAGCTATATATCAAAGCCTTACAAATACATGTCATATTCTTAAACTATTGATAGATGAGTTGAAGTTGGGAAACTTATCAGATATGTTCTAATAGCAAATATTTTCACCAAACCTGCACTTTTTCCTACTTCCACTTATTTGCAAGACATGTTACGAGCCCTTTTATTTAAACTTTTTCTTCATGAAAAGAATATATTTTAAAAAAAATTGATTTTTGTAAAATTTTATGAAATAGGTTTAAAATTTTGAAAATGATCAAAATCTAAAAGAAGAAGAAGAAGCATATTTTTAATTAGATAGAAAAGATACCTTAAATAGCTTCTAAAAAAATATGCAATAAATGAGAGAGAATGCCATAAAAATGCAGAGATGATATAAAATTTTAAAATAATTAAATCATAAATTATTTTTTTAAATAGATACCCATAAAGATATCATAAAATGTAAAAATAAATAAATAATAATCAATTTTTTTATTTTTACCAAACATAAATTAATATCTAATTTTTATAAAATATCTAAAAAAATAATTATTTTTTAAATCTCTAAATCTAAACTATTTAAAAATCATTTATTTTTTAATTTAAACAAATGGACACTACATGTTCTCGTTCTCCTCTCGACATCGCAATCAAGCAACCACCTAGTTTAGGAAAAAAAACAATAAGAGGATGTTAGAGATATGCAATGGGCTGGAAGTAACCCCAATCCATTTCGTACTTGAGTCGAAACTGAAGTGAATTTGGTAGCTTGGTTTGCAACTAGTGTATGCCAAAAATTTATCCCAAAAAAAATGTATACCGATGAAAAGTTAGTAACTAATGTGACCTCTTATGAGTTATGATGCTTGTGATAACTATAAGGCTCTGTTTGGTTGGGGGTAAATGAAGGGGAGGGGAGGGGAGGGGAGGGAGGGGCTCCAATTCTCTCATTTAGTTTAAAATTTTTAGAGGGGAGGGGAGCCAAATCCCCTTCCTTTATTTTGGGTCCCCCTAAATTGGGGTTTTTTAGAGGGGGTTAAATTTGTTGACTAATTTACCCTCGTTAATTTTTATAAAATTACCATATTGCCCTTAGAAAATAATGAACACAAGATGGCTTCCTTTTCTCGCAGAAGCTTGGTCTGTCTCATCTCATCTGGTCTAGAGTTCTCACAGTGGGTCTTCTTCTTCACTTTTGGAGCTCTCGCCATGCGTCTGGTCTGGAGTGTTCGAAGCCTCATCATGCATCTTCCTCAGTCTATCGGAGCTTCACCGTGCGTCGTGCTATCAGGTCCCCCTTCTCAAAGCTCTCACCATACATTTGATTTCAAGTTAGATTCTTCCTCTCAGATGCCAGTCTATCTTTGCTTTGAATCAATCTGCTTGATTTGTGTTTAATTTGAGCTTCATCCTGGTTTTCTTCTTCATTCTTCTTTCTTCGTTCTTTTCTTTCCTAATTTGAGCTTCATTCTTCATTCTTCTTCGTCTTGGTCAGACCCTGTTCTGAGATCTACAGTTGTTCTGTTTTCTTCGAAGCTTGGAATATATATATCTCTATTTTCTTTGATTTGCGGTTGTTCTTTTCTTTTCTCAATGCAATTAGAGAAGCAAGGAATATCTGTGCTTTGAATGTAATATTTGTGCTTGAATTCGTCCCTCATTTTTTAAAATCTGAGTTACAGATGCAAGCATGCTTACCGGCAGATATATATATATATATATATATACATATATGTATATGTATATATGTGTATATATATATATATATGTATATGTATATACATATATGTATATATATATATGTATATATATATATATATGTATATATATATATGTATATATATATGTATATATGAAGATGAACACTATAAGAACAACATGAAAGTCTTGATTATCGGATCTTTATTACATTTAATGGCCTCAGATGCTTACATTTTCATGCTATAACACCCCCTCCTAGTTAGTATTTCATCAGGATTGAAAGTGAATTTACTCAGATACTTATACATGATCATTGTTCAGTGCTTAGATAACTTCAGCAATACTATATATGGTCATTGTTTTGTGCTGATGAAACTAAATCTTTTGCTCTTATTTATGATAATTGTGGCTTGTTTATTGATTTCCATTATTCTTCTTGGTTGCTTTATTAGATGAGCAAGGAATCTGAATATCTTTTACTGGTATAACATTGGTTTGAATTGCGTCAAAGAGCAATAGCTTTTCTTGCTTGTGTCCTTGTAAAAGTATGTGCAAGTGAGATGTGTTTGAAAAAAATAAGTTACAGTTTGAGTCGCAAGAAAGGAATAGTGCGTGATGAAATAATGAGCCAAATTAGTGATTGTCCCTCTAGTCAAAATATCATTAGAATGACTCCTAGAAATTTTTTAGAATTATGTGGTATATTAGAAAGAGACGCTGGCATGCAACCCACGCGATGGTCAAGTGTGGAAGAAATGGTTGCAAAAACTCTATATATATTGACGCACAATGCAAAAAATCGTGAAGTGAATTTTTAGTTTAGGCGTTCTAGTGAGACAATTAGTTGTCATTTTCATCAAGTTTTGACAGCTATCATTGACTTAGAAGAAAAATTTCTTCTTCAACTTAATGGCTCAACTATCCCTCTTAAAATTGAAAAAGATAAAAAATTCTTCCCATATTTTAAGGATTGTGTCAGTGCTATTGATGGAACACATAAACAAGTCAATGTGCCTTCTTTAGATGCTCCTAGATACCGTGGTAGGAAGGAATTTTTGACACAAAATGTGTTAGCAGCATGTACATTTGATCTAAAACTTATGTGCTCCCTGGATGGGAAGGTACTACATCCGACTCAAGAATCATTAAAAATGCATTAACACAAGAAGATAGGCTTATAATTCTTGAAGGTAAATATTTTACCAATTTTGATAAAGTTTATATTTGTGATTGTAAAATTATTATAGTAATTATTTTCCTTTATGATAGGTAAATATTACCTTATCGATGCTAGATTCATGTTAACAAGAGAACTTATAATACTTTACCGAGGAGTTCGCTATCATTTGAAAGAATATTCAAAACGGAATTATAGAGAGTTATTTAACCTTCGACATGCAAAGTTACGCAATGCCATTGAACGTGCTTTTAGTGTTTTGATTAGCTTTTCATATTGGGATTGGTATTATATGATTATGTTATTATGTGATAGGATGGCACCAAACAATAATAAGGAGATTGTGAACTGGACAAGATTAATAGATGATACCCTCGTTGATGCTTTCATGAATGAATATAATGAGGGTTACAAAGTTAATGGCACTTTTACCACTACAGCTTATGATAACATATGTAAATATTTGAGTGCTTTATTCGGTAAACAAATTGACAAGGAAAAGGTGAAAAATTGATGGAAGATTTTAAAGAGAAACTTTTCATATGTTTATGACCTTTTCAAAAGTTTAGGTGGGTTCCCTTAGAATCCAATAACTCAAGTATGAGATGCTGAGCCTGAAGTTTAGGATGCATTAATTGAGGTAAATTTCTTACATATGCATTATTCTTTTGTAATTTCCTACATATTCATAGCTATATTTGTTTAATGGTCTTTGAAAATGGAAAAGTGTGCATTTGCAATTGAATTGCTTTTGTAATTTCACTTGTTTCAGGCTAAACCTAAAGCAGCATTGTGGAGAACTACTCCTTTTCCAAACTATGAAAAAATGATGATATTATATGGAGTAGATAGAGCTAACGGAGATGAGAGTGAGACAGCACGTGAGTGGAGAAAGAGACATTGTTCTCAGGAAGAAGTCACTGAAACCGTCAATGACATTAACAATATTGTCTCACAAAATAGAGCCATAATTAATGTTGAGCTTGATGGATAAGAAAACTCACCAGGACAAGAAAATTTACCTAACCAAGAGCACTCATCCATTATTAATAGTGTATGTAGCAAGAAGACAAAGAGGGTGTCTAAGGAAAAGGAGGCTAGTCTAAATGAGTTGACAGGAGTAGTGTTAGCTGTGGCTAAGGCAATTCAACAAGGAAATGTGATGATAGGATAAAGTTTCAAGAAAGTGCCATAATTGTCAGGTGAAGAAATTTAGAAAATGCTTGAAGAGTGTAGGATTGATGCTGCAAGATTACCTGACATATATTAGTTTCTTATGGCTGATAATAATAGGCTTAGAGCAGCAACTTAATGTCCAACACCAGTATGGAAGGAAGTGATAATGAGGATGTTTTATGGTTCTAATTAGATGATGACTTTTATTGATAATTTTTGTATATTTTGTTAGATAGATGCTCAAAATGTGGTTCTTAAGCATGATCAATATGTTAGATGCTATTGACCAATATATTTTGTTATTAATGATGACAATTATTGCTCAAATTTTTATTAAGGACTAGCATTATCTTGTGCAATTATTGGGGGTATAAAATCATTAGTTTCATTGATTTTTTTCACAAAGTATTGTTTAATATTTAGATTAATTTACTAAATAAGATTATTTAATAGTATTATTTAATTTACTTATTTGGGGTGAAGAAGTAAAAAAAATTTGACAAGATTAGGGTAATTTAAAAAAAATTATACAATTTGAATTTATATGTAAAATAGATTTGTGTGATAAAAGGTTAAAAAAATATTCTTGTACAAGGTATAATGGTAATTTAATTATTACCTCCCCTCCCCTCCCCTCTAATCAAATTAAATAAGGTATTTTAAAAATCTTCTCCTCCCCTCCTCTCAAACTAAACATAACCTAAAAGTCTAGCTTTGTACGATCTGATGAAAACGAGTCAATAAGATCAACCATGCATTCATAAAAAACTCGCCGTGTCTCATCTTCTATTCCATTTTCCTCTATTTACTCCAATAGGCAATATTTACTGTATTTCAAAATTATTGAACAATTCATCTAGGACCTGTTCGTTTCAATTTTTTATATAAAAGATCATTTATTTTTTGAAAATAAAACAATTTCATCTCTAATCTCTTTTTTCAAAATGCATTGAGCACCCTGATGTCAATGGTGGCATAATGTCATATCGAAATAATGTTGCCCTCTGATAAATACTCGGTAATTTAACTGATTTAACTGTTAGTTCAATAAAAAAAATACAGAAAAGGCCCCATAAAATTACAATAAGACTTAAATCAATATTTTTTTTTTTAAATAATATTTATTTATAATTTTTTAAAAAATTTATGTAATTTTTTTAGTCAACTAATAATCATAATAACATTTAATAAAAGGGCAACATTGTGCCACTTTTGTTTTAGGGTGCCAAATGCATGTTGAAAAAACAAATTCAAGTAAAAATTTGAATTTTAACCCAAAATACTACAACTCAAGGGGATAACTTATTTTAGGCAAATGTATAAAATTCACTTTAATTAGGTATACATGAAGATATATATATATATATATATATATGAGTGAACCAATCCAATAGGGAGAATGATAATTAAGATTTAAAATGAAAAATTAATGACAATCAAATCTTCAATAAAATTTTTTAAAAAAAATAAAAAATATCTATTCAAATAATTATAAATTTATAGGTACAGTTGTTAATAAAATATTTAAATTCTAAATACAACCCTCAATTTACAATTAAAATTCTTATATATAATTGTCTAAATTAATAGTTGTAACTGTTTTTTCAAAAAATGTTATCAGGGACATAAATGTTACTAAATCTCTTTTTCAAAACTTTGATGTAATTCGCCAATTCAAGATTTAAGAATCCGGACTGGTACAGCTTCTTATAATTTTTATATGAAAAAGTGATAATATAAAGATTACCTGATTAGCTATTCTCTAAATACACAATGGTGGAGGAAAGTACAACAGGGGCGACCTGAGAACACATGATCTGTGTCTCAGAGACAAAATTGAGAATCTTCATCATCATGTGGTCTCAGAACGCCCCTGCAGAACTCCTCCACCTTCTTCTTCCTTCTTCGTCTTCGTCTGCAGAGAATTATGGATGTTTGAATCTGAGATGAAATTGAGATCCCCAGAGTCTCTGCTCTGTTTATATCATGCACACGTTTGAAATATAACTTGTCTTGTGTGGTACTTCTCCTTCTTCTTCATGTACTACACACCTTGAAGTACTACTACTCCTACTTCATCCTTGCCACACAAATTAAAACCTTCGGTTATCAATAAGGAAAAAGAAAGAAAAAGAAATTAAAACCTTCGTGCGTGTTTTGCCGGAGTACGACTTTGTACTGCCAACCTGTACATTGTTTCTTGTACTACTAATAATTTCCATTCCAATTTTCGTCTTCGGTCAACTTCTTTAGATTACAGGCGAAAAAATATCTTTATGATAGAAGAAGAAAGAGAAAATTACAATCAAGAACCACTCAACGTAATTAATTGCTCTACAGAATTAAATAATTTTGATATTATTTTGTAAAATCAAAAGTCCTACACATAATTAAAATTTATTGTAAAAGACAAAACTATCTTTTAGATATATATATATATAATTAAAATTTATTGTAAAAGACAAAACTATCTTTTAGATATATATATATATATATATATTTTTATATATTTGTTGTGATAGAAGAATTGATTGTTGTTAAAATTAAAATTAATTTTTTTTTCTAATGGAAACTTGTTGATTAAATTATAATAATTCATCTCTATCAAGTTAATATTTTGAAGTTATCAATGAACGAATTAATTGTTGTTAAAATGTAAATAAAACTTTTTTTCCAAATAGTGACTTATTCATTAAATTATGATACTTGTTCTTCTTTACTATGAAATTAATTTTTTGGAGTTGTTAATAAAAAAATTATTATTATTAAAATAAAAATGAGACTTTTTTTTTTCAAATGAAGACATGTTCACTAAATTATAACATTTATTCTTCTTCACCACTAAATTAATTTGTTGGAATTGTTAATAAGGGAGCTTGTTATTGTTAAAATAAAAACTTTTTTTTTGAATGAAGACTTGTTATTAAAAGAGTAAATATGCATGACTTCTTTCATAATAAATTTTAATTACGTGTAGGTCATTTGATTCTACAGAATAATATCAAAATTATTTGATCCTGTAAAATACTTAATTGTATCCAATGATTCTTAATTGTAATTTTTTAAAAAAGAAAGTTCCTTGATTAGGAGATCTCTCTCGAGAATTAATTGAGACAAGTGACTCCCGTTCTATTTGGTTTTATTTTTTGTACATGGACTGTGTCAGATTCAGATATTATTGGACTCAGGTAGGGGTAACTCTGTCAAATGAGTTTTTGTACATTCACCCAAACTTGCATTCAAGATAGACGAAGCAGGAGCCTGATGAGCTTAATCAGGTCCGAATCCAACGGTCCAAGTTTTGACTTGTTTTACATTTATGCTAGAGCCCAATGAATATTTGTTTTCATATGTCAGCCCAAAAAAATTTTAAGATTGGGCTCAATCCGTAAAATCTTTTTCGGACCAGAATTTCTATTGCATTTAAATTTTTTGCCCAAGCCCAACATATATTCATTTATTTGAATGTTTTTTGTTTGCACAAAAATATCTTGTTGATGAACAACTTATAAATAGTATTTCTGTAAACTCTTTTTGAGTTGGAAGACATTTACTTACTTTTCCCAAAGACATGACTCACCTTTTTTTTTTTACCAAAAAAGAGAAAAAATGTTTCGGTTTTAATGTATGTTTTCTGTATGTTTGGTCCCATGAAGTATCAATTAGCTAAGAAAGTTGGAGCCTTCGAAACTTTAAAACTTTTCAAAATAGTATTTGATGTTATTAAGAAAACTGCTTTCAAGGACCTTTATTCAAAGAAATTTATGTTAAGAAAATTTCTAAATTATCATTATTCACAAAGTTTACGGTTATTAAATTTTATGAGATTTTGTAATTTCGGAATTAAAAGTTCCTTGTACAATAATTTTTTTAAAGCATTTAATAAATTAATTTAAATTATATAATATACCCATACTTAAATTACCTAAATTTTTTATAATCAAAAATGGAAAAAATTACAAACAGATCCCATATAAAAAATTATTTATAAATAAGCTTTATAAATTTGTGAAAACGCACTCAAGTTATATTGGATTTAGTTTAAATTAATTTATCATATGAAATGATATAAATGTCCATGAACTGTATCCATTTGATTGACATTGACTAGCCATCATGCAGTTGTTGTCCAGCATAGGCCGATAATCGATCAACGTCAGTTAAAGGGGTGGGAGTTAAAAGATATTTATATTATTTTACATGATAAATTAATTATAATTATATCTCATGAGATCTAGATATATTTTACAAATTCATTAAACTTATTTATAAATAAGTTTTTTATAGGTGATTTATCTATATTTTTTAAAAAAAAAATGATACTATGCCTCAGAGGAGTTACGTACATTTTCCCTCCCTTTTGAAGGCTGGTCAATATGAGATTATATAGAGAAAAAGTCATCAAATTATTTTTTATCGGAAACAATTCAAGAGCCAATAGGGTAAGGTCGTAATCTTATGATTAAATATAAGAAATAAAATTTATTTGAGTGAGACAAAATGCACAAGGTGTAATGATGCAAAAATCCAAGGAGCAAATCCGTTGCTTTTCACTCTTTTTGCATGTGAAGGTTCATCATTTGGGTAAGTAAGAAGAGAAGAAGGGGTACTGCTTTTAATTAATATGGTTCCACATGAACTCACAATCGCAAGATTTGTGCCACAGATCATGCATTTAAATTTATATTTATACAGAACCAAAGAGTATTGATTCAACTTGTTGAAATAATTGAATCAGCTAATTTTATGATTTTGAGTCTGAGTTTTATATGCAGTTACATTAAATAAAAATATTAAAAATATTTTTGAAATATTTTGAGGTTGCTGTTAATAATAACAATCTCACATAACAAAATTCAGATTAGTTTAAAACTCTGGCGGGCTTTTTATGAGCTCTATAACAAAAAAAATAGAGATCTTTTAAATATAAGACTAGATAGCACTTCTCATCATATATTTAGAGAAATTAATGAATACACTGATTGACTTGCTCACATTATTAACCGTGTTGTGAAATGTTAAACATAACAATTTTACATGATCCACCTATTAGATAGATGAACATTCCGAGCTCTAATTTAATATAGTTTTATTGTCACAACTCACAAATGACTTCGATCATGGCATTGTATGTTAAAAAAAAAAAAAAAAGAGGTGGTTTCAAATCAATATTATTTTAATTAATGATATCAATATGATACATCAAAATCAGAACCCCACCCAGAAAAATATGAACTAGGTCCATGTCCCCTAAAGAACTGACCTGGTTGAGTTATTAGTCACCCTAAACAATAATTACCACCAAAGTAAATAGGCCATGCTTCCTAATGATGCTCATGCAACTTAATTAACACAATCCATTTGTTAATTTAAGGAAAAATTATGAATAGTTCCGTACAATAGACTTATTTATAAATAAATCTCATGAAATTAAGCACAACCAAATTCTTTAAAATTTAAGTGTAATTTATGGTTGGGGTACAAAGATAATACTACCTTAATTAATTTAGTTTTTGCTTACAATTACAGCTTTATAATTTACAAGTAAAAAATCATAATTCACCCAGAGTGGCTAACAAATAATAACTACGTGAGCTATCAAAAAATAAATAATAATAATAACTACATTAGCTCATTTTTGTTATCACACTAAAGAGCCCAAATTCAGTGCTCATTGCTTGATGAGAATTGTAATATTTATTATTACCATGAAACAAAGAAAACTTATTTACTTAAATTTATATACTTAAAGTATTTATATTCAATTAAATTAAAATATGTGAATCTTTTATAGATTATTTTTTTATAATAAATTTTTGTTATTAATTAAATTAATACATTAAGATCTACATGTTATGATTTGATTTGATATAAGTATATTAAGTGTATAAGGCTAAATACATAAGTCTTGCCCTGATGAAATTTAAACTGTTCAAATTAAATTTGGATAGTTTATAAATTTTTTAATTTAAATGACAAGAAATATTTTTATGTTAGATTATATATATAATTAAAAAATAAAAATGTTAGATTATGTATATAATTAAAAAATAGATGGTTCAAATTTAACGTAAAAATTGAATCTCACAATAGAAAGGGAGAATAATTTTTTTTTCACATGAATCAAGGCAAAAAATATATAATGTATCCATGCTAACGACTTTATGATTTAGTGGTATGAAAGCTTTCATGTAAATGAAAAGTAATAAATTCAATCCCACTTATAATCTTATGCTATTTGTGCCAACCTTTTTAATTAAAAAAAAAGTATATAATGTATTCATGTTATCATTATTCCAACCTGCTTGTGTCCAGACATATAATATAAGGAATTCATATGAATAAACAGGAAGGCAATAGTTCCAAAGGTTGATTATTAATTCAGTCCACAAAAAATTTTGATATTATGTTTACCAAGAAAAAATTGATATTATGTTGGAGAATCAAACTATTCTTAGAATTATAAACCAAAAATATAGCCAAAATGAGTTTTTGTATATATCTCCTAATACCATTTGACTATGATCATTGATCAATGTCATAATTTTAAGTTTTTAACAAAACGGTTTCACACACACACACATTCAGGATTCAGCCACTCGATTGACGATCATCATCTTCTCGAACGTCAAAAGGACAAATGATGCCATGTACCATGTATGGACAAAGTTGTAAGCTTAATTAATTTAATTAATTAGTTATAAAATTTTATCTCTTTTTTGTAAATCAATCAGATGATTAACCTGTTCTGTTATGCCACTTTTTCTTTGATAATATTATGATCCTCATACCTCACATGCTATGCATATAGATTTGTGCTGATGATAAGAGACAAATCTTAGAAATTAAAAGGCATGCAGCGTGGGTCACGTGCAGATGGCCAAAGCCAGCTTGCTACATCATGTGGTAAAGAATATATATATATATATATATATATAGTGATATTATAGTAATTAATTAGGAAATTAAATAGAATCTTCTCATTATTGAATTTATGTGTTTTGGACCCTTCGGATTATAATCTTAACATGCAGTGATTAAGGCTCCACTAGTGTCTTAATTTACTGTATACTTTGACCGCTAAACATGTGCAACAATAATATGCAAATCTTTAAGGGCTTGATTGATGGAATGAAAAGGAGATAAAAAATGATTTTGTAATTTTAAAATATCTTTTATGTCCATATATAAATAAAATATATATAATAATAAAACGAAACAATCGCTATTGAATATTATTATATGCATAATAAGAAATAATTTTTTCCTTATGTAATACCAAATGGGGCATTATGGAGATTGATATGTTTCTTTCATATTCCCTCATGGATGCTATCTGCAATAACTCTTATATATGTTATGCCAAATGATTTTTATCATTTTTTTTTCAAAAAACAGTCTAATGTCAGATTTTGTATGAACTATCTAGTTGGAACTGCGTTTGTCTATTATATATAAAATTAAAAAAAATGAGAGAATCACATTCAACTCCCTTTCAAAAAAATTAATAACAAATAAGGACCAACAACAAGTCTTATTCAAGAGAAAAATAAATAATATTTTTATTTTAACAACAATTCATTTTGCATGGGTCCTTATCTTTGATTAATTCTTTTGAGAGGGGTTGGATGTGATTTTTCCTAAAAAATTTATAAATTTTGTATTATATATTAATTATTTTTTACTTGATTCATATCAATTCAACAAAATATAATTAAGTTAAAAATTAAAATAGAGAGAATAGATTTCTATACACATGTATATATACACCCATTAAAAGTTGAGTTTTTTTAACCTGTATTTTTTTTCTTTTTTTTTAATTACACACTTGTATTCTTCTGTATCATATTCATGATACGATCATGTATTAAATATAAATATTTGTTTAATATAATTTAAATGTTGATTTATCATGTTGTAAAGGATTATTACTCTCAGCTAGGCCAACTCTCATTGTTTCCTTTTCTCAATCTTTATTTCTATAGTTTTGAAGTTTTTTCTTCAAAAAAAAAAATCTCAGTAAGAACAGAACGATATATTAATATAAAACCAAATAATGACAATCTAATGTTTAAGCTAAAAGTTCCTCACATTTGTACTCATACATATTATATTTTTTTGTATCTTATCTATGAGTCTTTTTTAAAAAATATCAGTCCTTCATAAGTAAAAAATAATATTAAATGCTATTTTGAAATTCTAAAAAAATCTATACAGTGAAAGAAAAAAATTTCCCCACACACACACATATTGAAATGAAAGGAGCATTAACCTAGATTTTTTTTTTTGGTGAGGGTGGGGCAAGAGATTGTACTGTAGAGTCTGGTAAGCAAAAGGTGAGAGAAGGTATTGAATGGAAAGCAGCACCATCTTGATTTCTCCAAAAACAGCATGCCAGCATCTATGCCTCCTTTAGTAGCTTTAACAGGTTTTACTTTATGATCGCTATATGTGTGTCTATGAGGGGTCATGGTTAAAAAATACTTTATTGGATAATCCTCATTGGCATCTAGTCAGGAAATTTGTATTTTAACTCTTTTTATCCTATATTTCACGGAGAATGATAATTAAATTTCAAAATAGTGAATTAATAATAATTAAATTTTTTATATTTTTTTTAAAAAATTAGTTAAAAAATTGATCTAGATAATTATTAATTAAGAAATTTTAATTATAAATAAGTATTTAAATATAAAATATAAATTTTAAATTATAACAAAAAATTTTGCTTGTAACTGTTTGAATTGATATATGTCTTTTTTTCCTATATTTTATATTCTTTTCATCTTTTTATAAGAATTTTTTTTTGAAAATTTTCATGATCATATTTATAAGAAACAATAATTTCTTGTATGGACTATTTATTAAAATTTTTCTTCTATGTTGTCATTAAAAATGAGTATCTGTTACTTAATGAGATAAATTATTAAAACGGTACTATTTTTAAAAATTGCATTTGCAAAAATTACTTATCATCTTTTATACTTTCTTTGTTGAATTTTATATAAAGCACTTTTCAATATTTTGGGTGAATTAATCACAGTTGCAATAAATTTTGAGATTTGTTTTCGCGGGCTATGTTTGACTACGAGTTGCCTTAGAATATCGTCTAGTATAGTGACCAAGCATTCATTTCTTTGTCCCCACCACGAATGTTAGAAATAAGTGAGTGATCTTTGTATTTCCAAATTCGTTTGATTTTGGCTTCACAAAATGTATTCCTTGAAATTTGTATAACTATTCTATGTCAGTAATTTTTAAAATATCATGTTAAAAAATATATGGTATTATAAGCCTTTTAAAATGTAATTAATATAATTTTTTTAAAAAATACCTTTTGCCATAAAGTTGTCTAACCAAGACAAGCCATCAAATAAAAATAAATATAAATTGAATGTGTAATTTAAATGTTATTAACTAATTGATATTTGGATATCAAATGTAATCTAACTTGGCTTGGTGCTGAGAAAAGTTTCATGTCAAGTAAAGTCATGTTAAAAAATAAGTATATAAGTGAAAAGAATTTATAAATTTAATGTCTTAAAATTTCAGGTTAATACATTACATATCTTCTCAAAATAGCTGGCTCAACAATAAAAAGTATAAATTTTTTAGAAGTACTTCCTTCAATCCTATTTGCCAATCACATTTTTGAAGACCTTCTTGATTCATTATGTAGGTCAATTTTTCTTGCTTTTTTTTTTGGGATAGTATTTGACATACAATTCCAAAAAGATCCTTCAACAAATTCTATGAAAAATGTAATATTTCAAAGTCTAAGAAAATTCTTTCCATGTATCGATTTTTTTTTTAAATTTAGAGATAAAATTTAAAAATAATTTAGTTTATCATCCTATAAAGTTAATTAAAAGTTACTCATATTAAAAAAATGAGTGAGTTTCTTATGATATTCAAAAGAGTGTTATAAAAAAGGATGGGAGGAAGCATAAAATAAATGGAGACCTTCATCTTCTTCTTCTTCAACGTGGGAATCTTGAGCTAGACAGTAGATATATAGGTAGGAGCTAGATGCAGATGAGAGTGCATGAGATCATATCTTTTGCTGTTAGACTTAGATAATTGGCTTTGAGAATTGAAATCTATCCCATGAGAGCCTAACCTAGACACAGAAGCTTCACATGCAGAATAAAAAAAGTGAACAAAGATCACAAGAGGAGCCAATAGGGTGCATGTGTCTGTGTGGAGGTGGATCAGTCACGGGTTTGCTTTGGGTTGTGCAAAATGAATGAATAGTGCTCAGAATGTTCCAACCTTATTATTATCATTCCTTGTTAATTGATCCTATAGCCTATGCTCGCCTTTGTCTTGGATCAGCATTCGGTGCTCATCAATCTCGAGGAACACAGGTGCTGATTTTATTTTCCTTCAAATAATCTCTTTAATTAATTTTAAAATATTTTTAATATTATTTTATCAAAATAAAACATGTAAAAATTATAAAAACATTTAGTATTAAATATAAACTGTTGAGATTATATCTTGATTCATAAAAATTATAAAAAAATATAATATTAAATTAAACCTTTTAAATTATACCTATATTATTTAGAACACATTTAAATAGTTAATTTATAAAAAAATATTTAAAAAATAATATTAAATTAATTCATTCAGATTAAATATGTACTTTTAGATTTGTGATAAATATATTTATTAAGGTTTTCTGTATTTTTTACATATTTTTATTTTAATAAAAATAAAATAAAATAAAAAGCTTGAATTTGAACTATTCAAATCTTATTAAAAGTGATAAGTAGTATGCTGTTCATCTTCTAATAAGTATGAAAATCAGTCCAGAGTTAATATTAAATTTTTTTATAATATATATATATAAATATAATATTAAAAATATTTTAAAATCAACGGAGAAGATTATTTAAAAAAATTGAGGGCCAAAATCACTCTCTGAGGGTGATGATCACTGGCACAGAATGTAGATTCCCTTTTACTTATCTTTACTCTTCCCTTGTCCTTTTTCTTCATTTTGTAGCCCCCGTTTCCTCAATCAATCTCCATTAATTCACTTTTCCAAGACGCATGCCAGTTGATTGGGAATATTAACCCCAAAAAAAAATCCACAAAAAAAGGAAAATGAAAAAGTAAATAGTTGAAGAAGGAGAACAGATTAAAAAAATAAGAAGAGGGAGAAAAGGGAAGAAGAAGAAGAAGAAGAAGAAGAAGACTGAGATCAACCTGAGATCTTTAAGGCTAAAAAAGTGGATTCGGTTTCAGTATTCATCTTAAGATGAGCATCCCGTGCTCAACAAGCAAACTGCATCGTTTTATGAGTTTTTCTCCCCTCTTTTTCTTTCTAAAATCACAAAATTATTATAATAATAAATAAATATTATAAAATTATTTTTATTATATGAAATAAATAAATTTAATTTGTTAAAATTTGACCTCAAAAATTCAATTATAGAATTTGACGTGAACATTTTAAAACTATATTAAAAGGCTAAAAAAAATTACCTAAACAATTTAGAGCAGGGATTAAATTTAATAAAATGAGCTAGCTACTCTTAACACAACAAACAAGGTTTGAATTCCTGTTAAAATAATTTTTTACATTTAGTACTCAACCATGCTTCAAATAAGATTGTTTATAATAAATGAATACTTATGTACTATCAATAAAATTTAAAAAATATTTTTAATTACAGTTTAAATTTTTTCAGTGTTGTTCTAAATTATTCAAGTCAAATTCTATATTTAAATTGTTGAGCTCAAAGTTCAACAATTCAAATTTATTTATTTAATATAATAATAATTTTATAATATTTATTTATTATTATTAAAATAACTGTGGTTTTAGAAAGGACAAAAGCAAAAAATAAAAAACGTGTGAAATGACATAGCATTGTCGTTGAGCACAGTGATACAAAAATGGATACCGAAATCAAGTCCAAAAAAAGTACAAATTCAAGCAAAAAAAATAAAAAAAATATTAAAGAGACGAAAAAAAAAGTCTTACATTTAAAAAGTAAAAGATAGATCATAAATATATAAAATTTATGATGTATCTAACTAAAAGGTTCAAACTATTTTAATGAGTAGGTTATTTTTAAGCATGCTTAATAAAAAATTTAATGTGGTATCAAAGCTTGGTTAATTCACTTATTGATGTGTTCTACTTAATTCACTTATTGTATTCTACTTAACTCACTGTTTCAATGACCCTCATCATGATGCTGGTAAACCGATGCCTCATGTAGATAATGATGGTGACATTAAATGCCCTCATTGTTGTTAGCTCTTTCTCATAAGACACACGGCAACGACATCACTGTCGAGAGGGATGTCTTGTGATGATCTTCTCCCCTATCTCCCTGCTTTCATCATGGCAACTGCCACTATCTTGATGGTTGTCTTTTTATTGTTGATACCACCTTCATGCAGAGGTGCATTTTGATATTGAGTAGGATGTAATGCCAGTCAAGAGGAAAAAGGAATCAAGCACAAGCTCTCTATAATTAGCACGTTGAAAGCACCATTTGGATTAGGGCTGCAAAAACGAGCCACCTACTCCACTACCGTACCACCCATACTCGTTTGCAATTCTGTTCTATTTATTTGCTATTCTTTTAAAGGATTTTTGTTTGTTAGAAGTTTCAGGAAGAGTGTATATCTTTGAGTTGATACAGATACATCTTATTAATTCAATATCTTTCTTCTTTAGATGACTGTCAATACCCCTATTACTGGAATCTCTTTCTCATAGGACACGTAGCTATCACCACCAAGAAGGATGTCTCATGGTGATCTCCTCCCTCATCTTCCTACTTTCATCATGGTAGCCACCATAATCTTAAGAGCTGTCTTTTACTTTCGACACCACCATTGTATAGAGGTGTATTCTGATGTTGACTCGGATGTAACTGTCAATTGAGAGGAAACAGGAATCAAATATAGGTTTTCTACGATTAGCATGCTGAAAGTACTATTTTGGATTAGGGCAAGCAAGTGAGCTAACTACTCTACCACTGTATCACCCACACTCATTTGTTGTTTTCTTTGAGGATATTTTATTTTTTTTATTTGTATTTTCATTTTGGTCCTAATCGAGCATCTTTGATGCCATGTTAAACTTTTTATATTAATATACTTGAGAGTAGTTTATTTCATCAAAATAGTTTAAGTTATTTAGTTAAACACACCTTAAATTTTATACATTCTCAATCTATCTTGTATCTTTTTATATGTAAGACTTTTATTTCTTTATCTCTAATACCACCAAGTAAACATTTTTTAAAACATTAAAAAGGTAATTTTCTATAAATTATATCAATGAGATTTGGAAAAATCATGTTTAGGTAAAAAAAATACTACTCCCTATAAAACATTTATAGATAAAATTATGCATACTAATAAAGTTCATTAAACATACTTTATAATTTTATTTTTTTAAAACAAAAATAATATAAATTTAAAAAACATCATTCATTTAATACTCTATTTGTAAAAAAAATATTAAAGAGAGAGAGAGAGAGTATAATATAAATGGTAATGAAAAAATATCATTATAAAATTTTATTTTTATTAAAGTACTCTCTTTGATTTTATTTATAAGTTACTTCTATCAACCTCATTAATATTAATACAATAAAAGTGCAAACAATAATTGTGAATGAAATTTTAAATTTAACCCTCAAAATAAAAAGGTCAAAAGTATAGTTTGAATAAATTATTATTTTTTAAAATTTCTTTCTCATACTTTAACAAGTATGAGACAAAGCAAAGATTGAAGATGGTGAGAGACGAAGCACGATTTGAAGAGAGAGAAAGAGAGAAATAAGACAAAGTTAAATATGAGATGGGTGGGTCATAAACATTAAAGAAACTAAGGATATTTTAGGAACCCAAATATAAAATGTAGAGTCATCATCTCCTGATAACTTATATTGCAAACCACAATTCTCTTCTAAAAAGCATCTAATATTGCCGATCGGAGGGAATATCTTATCTCTTGAAACATTGAGTTTTCATAAAAAATGTATAATAAATCATGATGAGACGCTAGTTTGGATACTGTGAAAAATGGCATTGAGAAAATTTAGTTTGGAAAATCCAATTTAGTACAAATAATTTTCCACTTGTATTGGAAAAACTAATGTTTAAACAGCACAACTTGGTTTAGCTAAAATAGCCAAATTGGCTAAGAGAAAACGGCGCTGGAAAAATTTAGTCTAATAAAAAACAAATTTTTGAAAATGAACCTTTTTTTTATATCCATCAATGTGGGAAGTCTTTTGAATCCTTGCCAATCTAGATCAAGCTGAGCAAGACCACAATGGAGAAAAGCCTTTTCTACTAGTATTTAACATAATTGTATGCTCTAAACTCGATTTTGAAATTTCTAGATAAACAAGCACAATATTTAATATTTGCTGTGCTACGCAATTATTGGTTCAAAAGTGAGACCTTCTACTTGTGTTGGAAAAATAAAAAATTGGGATTCGAGGAACAAAACGGTGTTCAACAAAAGCAACCAAACAAACATTCAATGAACATTGGGTGTGCAAAACTGGATTTGGCCCTGTAAACTATACACTTCTTTCATTTTTTTTATATAAAATACTTTTAATTAAATCTCACATATTAATAAAAATTTATTATGTAATTAAACTCACATAAAAATATAATAATTTTTTTATTTAAATTTTAATAATATTGTAATTACTATGATGATGGTAGTAAAAAAAATATATAATTAATTAATTATTTTATTTTTTTAAGATAAGAGTAAAATTATTTAATTATTTAAAAATATTATTCTCATCACTTATATTTAGAAAAAAAATTAAAAAATATTTTATATATATAAATAGAGAAAGTATATTACTAGTCTCTAAGCATTAAGATTCTTCTCTAAAAATTCAACTATCATATATTACCAAACTTTAATTTTAGGGTATCAATGAGAGTAATATTTTCAGTTGATAATTAGAGAGGCTCTTGTAAATTAAATTAAATTTGAGAAAGAAGACGTATTTACTAGTTATTGAGCACAAATGACCTCACAAAGTCGTCATTGATATGTATGAGTGATGATGATTGATAAGCCTGATCTCCCCAAATGGGAAGAGAAAACTAATTAATCTAAATCCCAAACATTTGAGCATCTGTTTGTGGGTCAATTTTCTAAAGATAACAAAAGGAAAAAATAATAATAATCATGCTTTGGATGATCCAACAAAAGTACTTTGATTTGTCCCATCAATTCATTTCTCAGTGCTTCCCAAGTATAAATATAAAGATATCGATTGATGATACAACGTGCATGAGTGCGAGGTTGCGCGTAAAAAGATTATCTTTTTTCAAAAAGAAAACTCTCTTCACACCGAAAGTTGAAATTTCTCCTTGTCGCTTTTAAGAAGAAATACTTCGCGTTTGCCAAAAAACATATAAGAATTCAGATTAAAATTTTCTAAATAAAAAATCACTATTAAGTTTTTTTTTACGTCCATATAATTAGAAAAAGCAATGGAAACAAAAGAACCAAAAAAAAAAATACTTGTTTCTTCTACTAAGGACAAGAAGAAACCAAAATATTCTTTTATTATGGGTGACTTCACCCATAAAATATTCCTTTAATTTGTCCAATCATTTAAATTGGGAGGAGAGTTTATTAAATAATACTCCCTCCAATTTACTTTATTAATTACTTTGTAAAAAGGTGAAGTAATTTACTTTATAAGTCATTGAATTAATAGTAATATTTTATTTTAAATAAAATATCTAAATTATCTTTAAAAAATAAAAGAAAGAAATAAAAAAATATATTATATAGTTTATTTAATTTTTGAGAGTTATGTTTATAATTTTATTAAATTTTATTATTTGCACTTCTATTGTATTGATATTAATGAAATTAATAGAAATAATTTATAAATAACATTGAAGGAAGTATAATCTACGAAGGAGGGAGAAGTATATTCCTTCTTTTATATATATATATATATATATATATATATATAAAAGACACTTCTTGAATAAATTGATGGTTTTTTTTCTTTGTAAAAGTGTGAATTATTAATCATTTTATTCTAATTTTATTCTTTTATATGAGTATAGTAAAATGTTATGTATGGGAGATAAATTGTTTTTAAAATGATAAATTTAATAAGAATGAGTTGATAAATTTATTTTATTTTTTATTTTCAGAATATCAATCATTTAATTAGAGTATATCTTTTTTAGTTTTGATAAGGTAAATTAAAATTGATTTGTATATATAGAATCGGTAGAAAGTGTATTCAATAATTATGGAAAAATTTAATGAGAAAGACAAAGTAGATTTTGATTTTATATTTAAAATGTAAATATATCCACCAATCAGCTTCTGTACTTAAAACAAGGAGGAATAAAACTTTTCAATTGCTTCAATAACAATGTCTCTCCTAGAAAGAAATGAATCTTGAACACTGTCTTTCATATTATTATTATTTTTTTTGTCTTTGGAATTTGCATAAAATTTGAGATCTGTGTGTCAATAAATAAATTCAAAAATATCTTTTATTATTTAATTAGATGATCAAACTTTTTAGATACTTAATAAATTGCCGTGTCTCTCTTTTTAATTATTTCTTCTAGGGACAGAATTGTGATTACATCCAGGGACACAAAGGTGGCAGATCCAATAAAAAAAAATATAATGTTTAACTGTTTATATATATATATATATATATATATATATTTAAAAGTAGTAGCACGTCCCTCGAAGAGGAATCAAATTACAATACAACTATTGTATCTCTGGCCAAGGGAAGAAACAAACAAGGACGCATACACTCAGTGTGTGTGTGTCATATTTTGTTTCATTGGATCTTATAATAAGGTGGTTGAAGAAAAAGTCACTGTTTTTACCTTTATTGACATGCTCAATATGCTTCTCAAACTTCCAAAACTCAGAGATAAGAGAGGGACCAGTGGGGACGAACAGTATATAATAGTTTAAGTGACATGCATGTCATGCGTTTCTGAATTAAAAAGAAAATTCTACATGTATACATGAGCTAGCTGGTTAAAAATAAATATATATCAATATATGATAAATTCTTAAATCAAGAAAATCATTTGACATAAAATTGCAGAAGGAAAAATAACTCTAGAGAGCAAGATTGAATTTTATTATTATTTAAAAATAACTATTAATTAGTAGTGATTATATTAGCATAAAAATATTTAAAAATGAATAACATTCTTCTTACCCAACATAGACAAGTTCAAGGATATTATATCTAAAAAAATTTAGACATTAATAAAAGTATACTATTCTGATTACATTTATAAGGTATCTTTACAAAAACAAAAAGTAATCTTAATTATAAGGTGTAAAAAAAAAAGATGAAATAATCTTTCAATTTTATCCTTTAATTTAAGAAAAAATTTGCACAAATAACAATGTACTAACTCATTGACTTCTTTTAATTAATGAGGTTATAATTAAAAAGTTGGGACTTTTTTTACATATAAAACAACCCAATAATTTTTTTAAAATTACGTAAAAAATGTTTCAAATGTCTTAGGAAAATATTGTAAAAGGGACTAATCTTTTTCAATGACAAAAATTGGCATGTTATATGATTCTGAGAGACACAAAAAACATTATCAATGGGGAGAATATCATTCAGGGCCCATATTAGATACATAATAATATGAAAGGTCCTAGGGCCTTAACTAAAATTGTGTTTTGAAGTTCAATTACTTAAATGCCTTTAATTTTTTTTTTTTATTAGAAGAATACAAATATGTCATTGTCACCACCATTGTCGCCCGCCAGAGCCCTACCATTGGCAAGATGACCTCTATTGCCAATGGCTAGATTGTTACCATCGGCAACGACTGCTAAAGCTTTGATACCTGTGAAATGTGGACCTCAAAGGAGTTGATCATGCTTGACCATCTTGTCAGCATTAATCGATCAAGGGCATTTAAGTAATTCAACCAGAAAATATAATTTTAAATTCCAATCGAAGGCTCTGTGGCCTTTCATGCTATTATGCGTCTAAAATGGTTCTGGAATGATACTTATCCGTTACATCAATTTGTTTAGGGTCAAGCACTCAATTAGAGAGAGAGAGAGAGAGAGAGAGAGATTAGTGCTTAGGCCTAGAGTAGGGTTGGGGAAGAGTGAAGTGAGAAGCGGGAGTGAGAGAAGCAGAGAGGTGAGAGGTGAGAGGTGAGAGGTGAGAGGTGAGAGTATAAATAAAGAAGTAGGTAGGTAGGGAATGCAGAGTTAACTGGAATGAATCAAATGAAATGGCATTCACAGCAGAGAGGTGCGGCGATGAGACAGAGAAGATGACGATGGTGTTCAGTGTGGTGCAGGAGGAGAGGTCGGCGGTGCCGGCACCGTTCCTGACGAAGACATATCAGCTGGTGGACGACCCTCTCACCGACCACATTGTGTCTTGGGGCTCCGATGAGTCCAGTTTCGTGGTTTGGAGACCCCCCGAGTTTGCCAGAGACCTCCTTCCCAACTACTTCAAGCACAACAACTTCTCCAGCTTCGTTCGCCAGCTCAATACCTACGTATCTCTCTCTCTCTCTACACACACACACACACACACCTTCCTGATCACCTTCTCTCTCTGTCTGTCTGTAAGTGTTTGTGTTTCTTACAGCTCCATTGTTGTTCTATACATATACATATACATACAAACACCTTCTTTCACCTTCTCTATCTCTGTGTGTCTGTGTATCTGTGTTTCTTACAGCTCCATTGTTGTTCACCTTTAGCTGCATTAATATTTTATTCCTGGTCTTTCATTTTTAAAAAGAAAAAACAACAAATTATTCATCACTATCACACTGTTTAGAAGTTGTTAGGGTGTGTAAATAGATTTGAGCTCGATCTTCATTTTTTTAAAAAAGCCAAAAACACAAATTATCCATCAGACTATACTGTTTGGAAGTTGTTAGGACTTAGGATGTTCAAGATGAGTGGATTTGAGCTGAAACAAGAGAACCCTTACATTGGATTAAAAAACATTGGATTTGATAAATAATATATAATAAAGTGGAAGAACCCATCGTTTAAACTGATTTGTCTTATTTTTAAATGTTTGATATGATAGAAGAAAATGTCTATATATTGGATGAATGTTGTTATTGCAGGGCTTCAAGAAGGTAGTAGCAGATAGGTGGGAATTTGCAAATGAGTACTTCAGAAAAGGAGCTAAGCATCTTCTTTGTGAAATCCACAGAAGAAAAAGCCCTCACCACCACCACCATTACCAACATCTCCATGATCAGCCGCCGCCGCCGCAAGATCATCAAGGTCTCTATTGGAACACAGAAATCTCTCCAACATTAATCCCACCTTCTCCCACTAAACCTGCAACAAGAATATCAGGATCCTCAGGAGCCACTCATGAAGTTCTAAGAGCACTTTCAGAAGACAACCAGAGACTGAGAAGGAAGAACTTGATGCTTCTATCAGAACTCACTCACATGAAGAGTCTCTACAATGATATCATCTATTTCATCCAGAACCATGTCAAACCAGTTGATAATAACAATGATCTTCCCTTTGAGAAAATAATTAGAGGCAGATCAATATGCAGAAGTAGTGATAATGATCATCACAATAATCCCAAGCTAGTTGAATTGGATTCGTCTGTGTCACTTGATCAGCCTCAAACTGACTATTATGCTAAGATTATGGATAATTCATCATCAGGTGGTTCTGTGAAGCTATTTGGGGTTCCACTTATAAGTAGCAGAAAGAGGTTGCATGAGGAAAATATGGATGAAGAAGAATTTGTTGAGTGTGTTAATTAAGATATTATTTTTGAGGATTACTACATTATTGGTTTTTTTTTTTTTTTGGGTAGATGGGAGAGGCTCTGATTAATTATTTTGGTTTGATGAGAGACTCAGTCTACTTAGCTGTTTGTGTACAGCAATATTCTGGCAGTGCTTGAAGAGAAATGTATGATGAGATTACAGACTTGCTCATTGATTATTCCGGTTATAGATAGAATCACTAATTATGGCATCTTTGTTTTGTTTTTTTTTTCTATTTTTTTAACGAACTTTTCGGATTATAGAAATTTTCCTTAACTATTTTGATCATCAATTCGAATGAAGTAATTGATTTTATGAAGAGATAGACAAAACTGTTCTGATATAGAGGTATTTTATCACAAAGAGCCAATTCCCTGCTTTCACAATCTAGCTTTGATATGGATATCAAAAGTTAGTTGGTAGAAAGTGACTAGTGAGAGCAACTATCCACAGATTTGTAATTTCGTTTCATTATGTTAATATAATTGCTCTTTTATCCAAAAAAAAAAAATAAAGAAAGAAAGAAGGGAGAGCACTTATCCAAGAATAAGGAAAAAAATAAATAGGCAATAAATAGTGGAATCACATCATATTTTAACTTAAAATCTTAGAACTCAAATTTATAAGTCATTTTAATTTATTATATATTATTCATTAAATTTAACTTAATATCGACTTAAATCTACTTATGATTGGTGTTATTCCATTTTATTTCATGTAATTATCCAAAAAGTGAGATAAATTACTCATCTGTTTCTGTTTATAAAGTAGAAAGAATATTTATTTTGATCTTATTTATAAAGTATCTGAATAATTATTGTACTCATCTTTACCCTTTTGCTCCTATTGAATGTTAGAAAAATTATTAAATCCTATATTATTTTATTTTTAAAGTATATATGTACATTTAAAAGAGGTAAAAATAGAAACTTGTCAAAATTTTAGACAAAATTAAGAAGGTTTAGAGTTTTTCTTAGTTGGAGTGAAAATGTTAGAAGTGATTTATAAATAAAATTAAAAAAAAATTATTAATGACTTGTGTATTTTCCTTTTGGGAAGCATTATCTTGAAAATGTGAGGTTTCAAGTTCCACATTGGGCAGAGTTGTATGTTTGTGTGTAAATAAACATTAATCTGGACAACTTTATTATACCACTAATGTTAAACAATTTAATTTTTTAAAAATATGAGATATCTTCTAAAAATTATTCTTGTTTTAAAATATAAGACATTGATAAGTCTTTATAATTATTTTTTCAATCATACCCTTTATTTGTTATTACTTTTAAAAATGATACATTAGAATTCTAACTATTATTATTCAGACACTTATGTAGTATGTTTAATGAAGATATAATTAAAAAGATATAATTTTTGTAAGAAATTAAGATATCAACTAGTTTTTTAAAAATCTGAAATAGTTATTAATAATTTATATTGTAACAGCAGTAAGTATACAACAAAACTAATTTAAAAAAAAAAAAACCATCGTGATACACATGCAAGCACTTTGAGTTCTATGTCATTCATCGCCAATAATGAATGGAAAGAGAACAAAAAAGAAGAAATGAAAAAGATGAGAAGGACACAATATCAAAGTAAGAGACATCACATTCCGAGGAACATGCAAATGTGACTGAAAGTAACATATGGTCATGATCATTTCACACGATATCCATTATTACATCTATCTCTATGGAATCTTAAGCATATTATTTTACATTTTTCCCATGAAAAGGATACAAAAAATAAAAGAACTTATCCTTTCAAAAAAGATAAAAAGCAATTACAAGCATGCAGTGTGAAGGAATGTGCGTTAAATTCTCAACAAAAGGGGGAAATGTTTCTTTTGGCTAAAAAAGAAAGCCTTGGGATTGTAATATTATATTAATTTGTTGAATTTCTGCCTTCCATACCTTCTTTTCTGTTTAGCTTTTTCTTTCTTATGTGTGTGGTTTCAATGGACCAATTTGTCGAAACAAAATCAATAAATCAATAAATAAATCAAAAAAGCATATATAAAAAGCTTACTTTTTGTATACAAAGCTGCCCCTGCAAATTAGGGCATTACCATTTTATTAATTATGTTTAGAATCACACACTCTCACATAAAACTAATATTATTTAAAAACCTTAACTACTTATATCTTGGAACAAAATCTATTGGAATTGAATCTAATAAAAGAAATTAATCTCTCACACTTTGATAAATTAAGATTTAAATTCTCATCGAGAGATACTCATGTTTAGTATTTGATGGTGTCTCAGACAAGACTATCTCTATTAAGAGAACATTTGTATGCAATAAAAAAAATTCACTCACACCCATTTTTTTATGTTTCAATTAAATTTTCATCACTTGACTTATCCTCACTTGTACACAATTATTTTTTTTTTTTGGTTTCCCTCCCATCCTTATTATATGGTACCTTTTAAAAGTTTGATCCTTAATATAAGGCACATGAAGGGTTATTTATTTTCATTTTCAATTTTATCCTTGCTATAAATTTATTTTTATGGCTCATTGTATACCGTATATCTCTTTTTTTATTTTTAATTGTTTTAAAAAATTTTATTTTAAAATTTATTTAATGAATTTGATAAAGTAATTGAAAGCACAGTGGAGAAATATTGCTTGTTAACACATTAGAAGAAGGGTTTGTCATACAGTTACTTCATTATCTCTTTAACACGAGGCCCAATGATTGAGCCCAATGAGAATGCCACCTAGTAAAGTTCAGTAAAGAAAAAGATAATTGAAAATTTGCCTCCCATATATTCTTGTCGAGTCAGCTCTTTTCTTATGTGATTTGTTGATGTGATATTCCACGAAGCAATTCGTTGAAGGCTGAAGCAGCAGAAAGTGGGGGAATATATCAAAAGGATATATAACATTTTTGGTGTGCGTGTGTTTAAAGCTGAACCACCCAATTACAACATTTGCTATAGTATTATGCTAACACACACTCACACATAAACCCTTTTGAGAAAAGAAGATTCTCTATTGATGATTCAGATTGTTTGAGATTAAAAATTTTTTTAGTTAAGTTAAAATTTGAGTTGTTAGGAGAAATTAAGCTAATCTCAGAGGTTTTGTTGAGAAAAAAAAATTATTTTTATCTTTTTTTATAAATTATTCTAGATAGCTTATCAAAATAAGTTTTTTTTCAACAATTCCCCAATCTCTCAACAACTTTTTTCTTGTTTAGCCTAACTAATTTTTTTATAAAAAAATTAAATAAACTAGCCCTAAATTTGATACAGATCAATAAAAGTATTATTTATTCAACCTAAAAAAATTTTCTTCGACAAAACATGCATATAATTTTTTTTTACCCTAAAAGAACTTTGATCATTACTTATAAAAATTTAATCCATTCATAGTTAAAGATGTTTTATGAAAAGATGCAAGAAAAAGTTGACGAACTGATTGCAACGTTGAGTTCTTCAACAATAGTGATAACATGTACTTTGTTTTTCTTCTCTTTGATTAGGATTTACATTGACCAGTCATATTGCCAGTCCTAAGTATAGTAAATTATATTGGGATGATAAAGTGATATTATTTGTTTGTTGTCACGTTCACTTAAGGCATAAGAAAGAAGATTTGTAGAGATTTGATCAAAGGCCTGGATCATGATAATTTTTTTTAAAGCATCATACTTAAAAATATAACATATTGTGGACCTTTTAATATACAATAAATAAGATTTAAAAAAACTCATAATTAAGAGTGTAATTAATAATATTTTATAATTGAGATACCCTATTAAATAAAAATAAATATAAAAAGACAGTATAATTTTAAAAATAATTAACTAACTCATTAAGGTGTATAATTCATTTAAAAGTGTCTCATAATACTAAATTGGGAAAGTACATAACAAAACCAATTCATATATACAATGAGGAAAAAGATTGCACCAAATCAAATCCTCATATCATCTCATACAATATTCATATGTTATAAGGTGTTTTTGTTGTAGCTATCACCACTATGTTTTTGCACTTACAAGGGCAAGTTTTCATTGTTCAATAGTTTAACAATATCAAAAGATTTGATTGTTAAAAACACAATAATGTTATATAATTTATATAATCAACTCCACCTCATAAGATAAAACTTATTTGTTTGTTGTTGTTGTTGAATGTTGGTATACTCTAGTGTGGGTTTGTGTGAAAGGTTTACCAATTAATGAGCAATTACTTTCATGATACTGCTCACTAGTTGAGACAAAAATTGGATCCAACAAGAGCACGTAAGCCTTTTGGTCTAAGGTTTCATTTGCTTCTAAAATTGCATTACAAAATGTTTAATTTCCACTGAAAACCCACAGATTTTTCCACAGATAAACATCAAACCATCTAACGAAGCTCGAAGAGTCTGCATTATATGGCAATGTTTATCTTCAGTTCACTGGGGTTCTTGAGTTGTGTGTGTGTGTGTGTGTGTTTTTTTTTAATGTGTTGTGGTTCTATTTTAGGCTTATCTTTCATGTTTAAGGGGTTGTCATGTTGTTTAATGTTTTCCTTGATGTTTATGTAACCTTGTGCTTTATGCACTCGTTTCTATTATTTTAATGTACTTGACCTTTTATTAAAAAAAAGTAATGAACCTTGAAAAAGAAAGAAAGAAAGAAAGAAGATTGTTTATAAAAAATCTGAACTGAAATAAATGTGCCAGTCTCTTAAGAAGTCTTGTTTTAATTGACAAGATCAAAGAATAATAATATGTAGGCAAAGCATCTGCAAAGCTATCTTTTGGAATTCAGTGGTATAACTTTCTTTCTCTCTCCATTATTATTATTATTATTATTATTATTATTATTATTATTATTATTATTTGGTTGGGCCGAAGTGGTGTAACTTTCTGAGTGAAAATAATAAATTATGATTTTAATGACAAAATATTTAGCAATGAATGATAAAAATGGAGTAAGAAAAAATAAGTTAAAAAAAAGACGTGTGAAATATAGAATGCACTACTCCCATCTTTAATAATAGACGAAATTAACAAACCTTACGTTTATTAAGAAATGTTAATTATAACCTTAAAATTATAAAAAAAAATTATAACATTTCATTTTTACCCTTATTTGTAACTAATGATAGTAATAAATTGTTGTTTAGGAATTCAAATGACAAATAATAAATAAAGACTAAAATTGAAAAAAAATATTAATTGTTCTGACTTCATCTCATATTTAAGACCTAAAAAACTTTCACACTTTGTTTTATATTAAGAATTAAAGGAAATACATATCAAGATATCAGCTTAACTATAAATAGTGTCCTTTTTAAAATTTTTCCCTTACTGTAACATTTCCCAGTAAAAAAAGAAGATGCACACACCCAAGCACATATACAAGCATGTTAATGATGAGCACGAACTAAGATCTCTTTCAAATAAGAAAGGTGTCATTGTGATTAGAATAACTAACCATTGACATTTATAAATGCTCATTGTATCTCATAATTCTAGATAAGTATCTTGGTTTGTGTGGAAGTTTTTTTTTTTTTTGGTTTGTGGGTACAGTGTGCTACTGTGCGCATGAAAGTTGATGGCAGAACAAAAAAGGGTGCCAACATACAGAATTCATTTTCTATTTAATGAAAGGCCCATATTTTGAGCCCAAAAGGCCCATACCACTTGAAAGATCTAAGTTATGGGCTCCTTTGATATCACAACACCAGGTGTGTTGGCTGATGATCGTGACACTGAGATGACTAGATCATGATACTTTTATACTGGGCACATTCTATGAAGTATCTTTAAACTTTTCTATTAATTAGCTGTGTTTGATTACATGAAGATTTGAAAATCAAATCTTTTATTTGAATCATAAAAATTTATAAATTTAAATTTGATCCAAATTCAAGTCCCTATTTTATTGTAATTTTTTTAAAATTTTAAACTTTCTTTATATCTTAATTATTTAAAATTTTAACTGTTTCAATCCTTTGATTTTTTCCACATTTTGACCATCGGTGTTTTTGTTAATTTCATTTTTCTTCTCATTTTTCATTGATTTAAAAATAAAGGCAAGCTCAGCACTTTCAATTTTACATTTAGATTGTCTCTTTTTCACTTTAATTTTTTTTAAATGTCCAAACAAAAATTTTAAATACATACAATTTAAATGTGATTTTTAAATTTAAAATTAACACTAAAAATTTATCATTCCAAATGACAACTTTACTCTATAGATTTGTTCAACCATCAAAATCTTCCCCAATATATGCCTTAGGTTGGAAATTGTAATGTTGGAGTGATGGAAAAGAGTAGAAATCAATGATAGTGGAATTTCATAAAATTCAACTATTAACTTCATCCCAAAATATATGACACTTTAAAAATATTAATGTTTTCATTAAATAGACTTATTTTAATATTTTTTTTTTCTATAATTATTTTTTTTTCTTTTCAATATATTAAATCATGAGTATTTTTAAAAGTTTATATTTTTATTTTGAAAAGATAAGATTATTAAGTATATTTAATGAGGTTTATTGATATATGAGATTTGTTTAAAAGTGTCTAATAATTTGAAATGTAGGGAGTATTAAAAAAAAAAAGTTCATATAGTTAATCAAAATGATATCAGACGCCAGTTTAATTTTATGACCAATTTAATATTTTAATTAACGTTTAATGCGGACAAAATTAATGGCTTAATAGCCATGTTTCCTTCGTCCTCATGAGGTTATTAGAGATAGCTTGTAATAGTAACCTGGCAGAATACACACACTTCCTTCATCATGATATATAAGGTTTTTTTTTTTAAGTTTACAATAATTTTTTAATTTTATCCTTAATAATATCACAATTAATATCTTAATAATGGTGGGTATAATACATAATTAATATTTCCTCTATTTTTTAAAATTATTTAATTATTTAAAAATATTATGGCATCCTTTATACTTCATATAATTTTAACGAAACAATAAATTTTTGCTAATACGCAAGATTCGGTTAACACTTTACATACACAAACGGAGCAAATTAAATATACAAGAGAGAAAGAGAGTAAGGCCAAAGAAAGTAAATGCTTGGGGAGACTTTCAAGTGGAAAGAGGTGGGGCAGTGAATATTGAAAGCTTGTGAGGACATATGGATGAGGATGCTGAGGCTTTAGGGGACAACAACCAAAACAAAGTGTACTGAATGGATATTTTCTCAAAGGAATCAACCAGAGTGGATGTGCCTACCACCTACTATGCCAACATTACAAGTAACTTCCTTCTCTCTATCCATATTATTTCTTTCATCAATTATGCACAACCATGGTGTGGGTGGATTTTTAAGTGAAGAGCATCTTAGTAATTTCATCAGCAAAATTTAATTTCAATTCAGTCCTTTGAGGATTCAAAATTCTTTGGGCCCGAAATACAATTATGTCTTATTAGTGGTCCTAACATGAAATTCTCTCATTTTTTAAAGCACTCAAACTCACAAAAGAACAAATTAATATCATTTAGGTCCTCAAAATTTTTTTTTGCAAAATAAGTTTTATTTAAGAGTTACTGTTACAAATAAGATATTTAAATTTTAAGTATAACTATCCATTTGTAAATACGGTTCTTGTTTGCAACTGCATGTATCTATACTTACAATTTATTTTTTAAAAAATTTTGTTGGTAACCGAACTATCATTAATTTGATATTTAGGAATCTATTATTATTTTCAAAGGTAATTTTTTGTTGAATTAGGTTATATGCTTTCAAATAACCCTAAGTTTGCAATCCATCATGATGACATTCAAATTAAGGATGTCTTTGTTTTGAACATAAAATATGTTTTGAGAGTTATTTTTTTTAAAGGGTTCTCAAGGAAAATATTAATTCCATATTTAGTACGTGTTTGATTTTTAGTTTATACTTGGCAAAATTTATTTGGAGGATTTAATTATTTATTAGATTTAATAAAAGAACATTAGAAATGTGATTTGAATGTATTTTTGAAGATTTTTCAAATAAATTCTTAAGCTCCAAACTTTTAATGAAGAGAAAAAAGAAAGCCCTCCAAACATCAAACATGAGAAATTAAACAGTACTGGGCAAAATATCTTGTTTATCTTTTTTTTTTTTGGTGGCCAGACAAAATATCTTGTCTATCTAAATAAATCCAAACCTAACTTTCCAAGAACATCAGTAAAAGGCAAAAAAATTGAACTCCCAACATTAGTTGTACTTGAACGCTTGGTTGGCTTGCGAATTACCGTTTTCATTCATCTGCCTCTCTATAGATGGATCGATTAGAGAAAATGTCCGACCGTAATATATCTAGTTATCTGATAGTTAGGCTCCGCATTTAAAAGTGACGCGTGATGTGAATGTGTGTATAAATAGGTACTATTTAATAATATTGGACTTTACACCTTAACTTTACTTAAAAAATTAATAAAATTTTAAATTTAATTATAGGTCAATTTTATTCTTGAATTAAAAAAAATTATCATCCTACCATTTTTTTACAATTAGTGGGGCTCACATTATATTTTTAATATTTTTTATTATAACATATTTAAGTTGAAGGTGCTCATTGAACTTTCTAACAAAAATTAAAAGGCAAAAATCACCATTAATCCAATAAAAATATTTAAAAATAATGGAATTTACTAATAACTAACAAACGTTTAGTGCTTCTAATATCAGGATGATAAAAGAGAAAATCTTTAATGTTAAAAAATATAATTATCTTATAGTTAAATTTAGGATCCCTAGTAACCCTTTGGGTAAACTTGAAAAGCAAAAATGACCCTTAATTTTTTTTTATTAGTCACAGTTGTTGTTGAAGTTGGTCTTATTTGAGACACCATCAAACATTAAATATGAACATCTCTTTTAATAAAAATTTAAACTTTAATTCATCAATTTATTGTCATATATTGTTTTTTATTAGCAACTATTTAATACATAACGAATTGAGTTTATATATATATATATAATATTATTTTATTTAATTATTACTTTACTGGTTCGATCTAGTCAAATCGACTGGACCATAAAAATGGGTCTAAGTTGATATATGTATTTTTTTTTTGTTTAGAATCATACCGGCTATCACTTTAGCCCTTCCATTAATGGTTTATACATATTACCAAAATAATTCTTTATAGTTAGAATCCCATTTGTTGGCTTTGCTTCAAATTCAATTGTTGAGTTGACTATTTTTTTTAGGCCATCGTATTCTTTTTAATATTGAAATATAAGTGTATTGGTCAACGGTAACTGATTACTATTGTCATTATTATTATATTGCAATTAGTTTGTGGAGCTGTTCCAAAAAAAAAAAGGAGTGGTGTTTTTTGCTAATGTAATCAATGAACTAAAACGTATCTTGACTAAGTTATTGTTTTAAATTGAATTTAAAACACGCAATAATTATAAAATGTGTGTGTATTTGTTTTTTAAAATTATTGTTCATACAAATTAAAATTAGAATATGATGTTAATGTTGTTAAAAGTATTTTTTATAATTTTAATGGAGTATATGAATAATATAGTTATGGTTTGCTGCCCATTGATCAATATCATTGTCATAACCTAATTTTTTTGCCCAAAAGAAATGTCATAACCTAATCGAGGAGCAAGTTGTTTAATTAACTTTAGGCTGTAAAATTTTCAGTTATTTAATTATATTTCTCTCAGTTCGATTCAGTAGACACCTAATATATATATATATATATGAGGACCTGCATATTATTATTATAATTTATCTCGAGGTTTTTTAGGCATGTCGTGGTACAAGGGAAATAAAAAAATATATAATAAATTTATTATTATATAAAATTTTTATATATTATTTAATATATAATAAATTTTTGTTATTAATATTATTAATATATTAAAATTTTCATGTCTTGATTTAATTAAATAAAAATATATTAAGTATATAAAACTAAGTATATAAATCTTGCTTTATTTCAAAGTTTCATTATTGTCAAATTTAATTATAATATTGTTAAATTTTGGAAAATATTAGTATCAACTTTTAATAAAATTCCTTAAAATAAAATTGTAAAATATTCGTGTAAAATTTTAAAATATCAATATTAAATTAATTAACAATCTTAATCATTTATTAACTTTAGCTTTTTGTTTCAAACTAAAATTTAGAGAAAAATTTCAATTAAGGATTAGGGAAGAGACTTAATTACTGGTGGGTCTCAAAAAATATAAAACTTTACTTCATTCTAGGGGAGGAAAGTTAGAATAATTTCAATGAAGAAAAGATCAAAATATCCTTCACTTGTTCTATATAATTACTAGTTGTTAATTTTCATACTTTACTTGTTAATTTACATATGAGTTGTAAATTACATGAGTTGACATGTCAATAATTATATAAAACTTGACATTAGTTATTTAATAATAAAAAGTAAAGTCAATTGTTAAATTGTTAACTTTACTTATTAATTTATTAACATTAGTTATAAATTATTTATTAATTAATATTAGTAAATTAACAATTAATGTTATTGATTATTTGACAAACGGATACAATTTACAAATAATATTGATAAATTAACATATGAAGTAAAAAAAATTAATAACAAGTGATTTTGCACGACAAGTGAAGGGTATTTTAATTTTTTTTATTGTTAAAATTATTTTAACTTTTCTCTCATGGACTGAATTAAAGTCTCAAAATTTTTTGAGACTCACTAATAATTAAGAGCCTATTTATTTTCTATTTTAAAGACAGTTTTTTGTTTTTGAAAAAAAATAAAAACTTATTTGATTAAGTATTTTCTATTTAATTGTTTGTCAAACTGTTTTACTAAAAACAACTTCAAGCTGTTTTTGTTTTATTTTTATCATTTTTATTATTTTTAAAATATACTACACTTAATTATTGAAATTTACAATTACCTTAACCAATTTTTATCATAAATTATTATTATTAATCATCTATAATTATCACCATCAAATTATATTTTAATTTTAAAATAATTTTTAAATTAACATGACTAAGTGAATTTTTATTTTGTTTTTTTAAAAATAATTCTAAAAATATATTATAAAATAATTTTTAAAAATAAAAAATGGGAATAAAAAACAAATAAGTCCTAAGTCTCTCTTCTGGTCCTGGATCGAAATTGTCTCTAAAATCTTTCTAGTCACCCCACTGTCATTCCCCCTCGTCCCAAGTTGATTTGAGGCAACATGCGAATTGATTTGACTGAATGCATTACGTTGGTAGTGCCTGAAAAGTCGGGAAGCCATGTGGAAATTCAGGTAATTAATGGGAGTGGCGTGTGGGAAACATTCTTGAAAAAGTTATTCTTTCGGTTTAAAAATGGGTGTGAGGGAGACATTTTTAATTTTGGCCAAACAGAAAAGACATTTTAACTGTATTAGTCTTCAAAACTTTAAATTAATGTTATCTTTTATATTTATGTAATTTAATATGATATCTCATTTAAAGATAAATGATTGAGTGATTTATCTATATTACAAATATTTTTTAAAAAATTATTCAATCACACATTAAAAAACTAAAAATACTTTATATTTTTTAGGGTCTAGTTTAAAAAAATATCTTATATTTTTGAATAAGTAAAGTTTTCAAGTTTAACCATACTTGAATATAATATAATCAATGATAATGTAAAAATAAATAAAAAAAATTAGGAATAATGACTAAGTAGTTACAAAAATTTGGGAGGAAGAATCAACACTTAAAAATCATTGCTAATTCAAAAATTGGCAATTAAGTTTCAATATACCCCATTATATGCATATCACTTTCTAGAAATAATTGAGGGCACTTTTTATTAGTCATTTTGCAAAAAAAAAATATGTGTTACTAAGTAGTACTTTCTTTTAATGTGATGCTTTTGCAATTGTCTATGAGTAGACTAAAATGTTATGCATGAGAGGAGTAAAATGTTGTGTATGAGAGATAAAATATTTTTAAAGACAATGCATTTAAAAAGGATAAAATGAGAAATTCGTTCTTCTTAAGATAATATTAATAATTTAACCACATCTCAATAATTACAATGAGGTAGTTAGAAATAACTTAAGTCTAAATTATACATTATTCTCTCAAACTTTGAATTACGTACACGTAATCTCTTTAACCTTTACAATTTACAATAAACTTCCCTCAACCCTTATATTTATGTAGATAATTCTATATAATTAATTTTATACATTAATTATCTACACATGATTTAAAGTTTAGGGGAGTTATTTGTATATTAATTAAAGTTTGGGGTTTATTTGTACACCAAAATAAAGTTTAAGGGGATATACAATTAATAATTAGAAGTTATTTGTATAAACCTGAAAGCTCAAAGAGGCTTATTATTAAGTTTTAAAGGTTAAAATAATTATTTATATATGGTTCAAAGTTTAAGGGAGTTTTGCATAATTTAACCATATTAGAAAGACTATCTTTAAATACTTGCATTGATAACTCTTGAAACTCAATTGTAAATCTATAATATACCTTCAAAGACCTTCAATACTTGATACTTACTCATACTTTCAAATTTTTTATCCATGTACTCTCTTGTTCCTATTTATAATGCCAAAAGAGAAGGATTTGTTTATCCTACTTACAAGTAACATTTTTATATTTTTTAAAGGTTAAGATATAAAATATGCTCTTGAAGTTTTCATGCAGGGATGTCTAGTATTTTCAATTTTTTTGGCAAAATGTTGCCCCATCATTTTTCAATTTGGTATAGTGTCACTCCCATTAAGATTTGACCATGTTGACTGTTAATTAACCCCTTTATGCTTATGTGACATCCACATTACTTTTTTTTTTCTTTGATTTAAATTTCATTCTTTTTCTTCACCATGTATCCTTTCTCTCGGCCTCTTCCCTTCAAAGCTTTCAGTGATTTCTCTAGAATGATAGTGAGGTGAGCTAGAGCAATGGCAAGGTGAACCAAATTTTTTGGCGAAGTTAACCAAAGTAATGATGACATGTCAAATTTTCATGTTTGGTATGAGAAAATAAAAAATTTAATCCTAATTCTAATCCTATTTATATGGGATTATTCAGTATTAGTACTTTTTTGTATTGGAAAATTAATCTTGAATTTGAAATTTTCAAGACCAAATTGCCCTTCACTTCCTTTCTATGGCCTTTGAGGGTCAACCACTCTTCTCTCCCTCGAGCTCGTTCCCAAATGTTTTCAACCTTACCTCCGTTCTAGCTTGCCATTGTTGTATGTGTTTCCCTCCTCTCCATTTGACACCATCCTTGCTTCCCGCAACATTACCATAGCCATATCACTCAAGATCTGTAACCCTTAGGAGAGTGCAGAGAAATTCAATTATTGGAGCCTTCTTGCTTGTCTTCCTTCGCTAGTGCCTTCCACTTGGATCACAACATTCATCCATTGTCTCTAGTCATCGTTTCTTTTTAAGGTAACCTTTTTTATTGTTCAAATCCCTCCCCTTAGGTATCTTTGATTAAGTGCATTTTTTGCAATGTCAAGTTAAGATTGGAATTACTTTTTTCATCCTTGGAAACTGATTAATACTTCAATTATTATGATGCTTTTCCTTTAGTACTTGTCAAAATCTAGTAAGCTCAAAAAACTACTAGGTTAAAAGAAGATGAGAGCTTTTGTGTCTTTTTCATTAATTTTTGTTTGATCCATGTGTTACTTTTTTTTAGATTAAGGTCTAATTTTACCTCTGTACTTATGTTTGAAGAGCATTGAGTACCTATATTCTTAAGTAGGGTAATTCTCCCCTTAAATTATTTTTTGTTGGAGCAAAAACGCTCTTCCATTAGTGTGTTGTCAAGTCATCCATTTTTAGCTTTTTTGTCATTTCATGGGGCCCAATATCTTCTAATTTGGCATCCAACTTGGCTTTGACCCTTTGATATGGCACCCAGGACCAGCCATGTGGCTCTCTACTAATACATTACATGCACATGTGAGACTTGAAGAAATTAAAAAATGAGGGATTTCTTCGACTAATGAGATTTCTCTATCTCGGACTAACCATCATCAAAATATTCATCTCATCTTTATATTTGCTTACTTATTGCCTTCATTTTGAAAGGAAAAAAAAAGATTCAACTAAGACATGATTGATTCCCTAAGAGCACATACTGGAGAGCAATTTGGCAAAGGTGATCAAGTTGATAGCTTGCTGTGGAGTGAGGAGGCCCATCATGCTCTTCAGGGTTATGAGCTGAAGATTGTCGACCTTCCTTCTAATACTCCCTAAAGCTTCCATCTTTGTCGAAATTGAAAAGTTACCTATAATATTACTTAGGTGAGAGAAAGATCAAGAAGAGTTTGAGGTTTAAGGAAGCCATAGGAGTGACCTTGAAAAATGAAAAATTAAGGTGTCACATTGCAACTGATTGACTTGTTGAAACTGAGAGGGGGTGAGATTGCTAGTATCAATGCTCACTAGAATTGAGAGGTAGATGAGATTGTCAGTGCCAATGCCATGAAGGATATCTATGACATGGGACTTGAGGGGACAGAGGACTTAGTGTAGACAAGGTGGAAGGTGATAGTGGGGAGCCAGCCGATAAGCTAGTAGAGAGAGCATTCAAGGGTTAAAAAAAATTAGAGATTTCCCTCTCTACATGCGCAAGGGGATATCAAGTTGTTGACTGAGTTTTTAAGAGGAGGAAGAAGATTCAAGAAGAGCAAGTATAGAGGGAGAATTGTCATGAGTAAACATCACTAGATAATGGAAGAATTCACACCACATCAATAAAAGAGCATTTTTGCTCTCAAAAAAGATAGTCCAAAGGGAGAATTGCGTATATGGTGCCCAGCTCTCTTAAAAAATAAGTCTAGGGATAAAATTAGACCTTAACAATTTTTTTTTTTAAAAATTCCATGGTATACCAGATACTCCTTCTATTAAAAATATACGATATTTTTAATCAAATCTCATCTCCAGTAGAATAATTACTTATCTTCAAAATAACACCATATTTTCATATTTATCCTTGTTCAATAGGTATTTCATTTTGAAATAAATATAAAGTGATTTATTTATTAGGGACAGTTTTGGAAAGAGGCAGTGATCACACATTGAACTATTAAAAATACTTTATATTTTTTAATGTTCATCACTTCAAAAAATGCTTTTCATTTTTGAACGAAGTGAATATTATTTTAAAACTTATTTTCAGTCCTAATAAAAATCCCAACCCTTTTAAAGAGAGAATTTCAATGAAGACTTATTGAACACATTTATTTAAATTCAAAACCTTTAAATTTATGAAATTGCACTGCAATCCAAACCTACTAATTTGATATTAAATTTTTTAGGGAAATGACAAAATTTTTTCTCATTTAAATTGATACCAAAACTCCCTTCCTTCACTTGTTTATTGTCCTACTTTACTTGTTAATTTACTTACAAAATATTGTTAATTATCCTACTTAACTTTTTTTTTTTTAGGTGTTTAAATCATCTTAAAACAATATGTTAATTCCTGTACGGTATATTGTTATTTATTTATGAATTATTGTTCATTGTCTCATTTCATTTGTTCATTATCAAACTTTCACTTGATCTTATTTTAAAAAAATGAACAAGTAAAGTAGGATAATTAATAATATTTTGTAAATAAATAAATAAATGAAGTAGGGCAATTAACAAGTGGAGTAGAAAAATTTTAATATTAATTTAAATGATGAAAATTTTGTCATTTTTTTAAAAATTTAATATTAAATCAGTATTTTTAGACTGCAGTAAAATTTTAAAAATTTAAATTTAAATAAATATGATGAAGAGTTTTTTGTAGAGCCGGTAATTCGGGCGGGGCGAGCTTCTTCGAGTCGGGCTCAATTCGGATTGGGTTTAAAGAATCCTACTCTTTCTAAAAAGCCCATATAGTCAAACCCGATCCTAACACCTTTAGGCTTCGGGCTTATTTGGGCCGACCCAAATACCTGAAACTTTTTTAAAAATATTTTTATTTTTTAATCAATTTTAATTTTTAAATTATTTTATTAAGTATAAAATATTTTTAACTTAAAAGAAATAAAAAAATAATAACTTATTAACTTTGTAGTTAAGTACTTAAGTAGCTCTGTTACTATTTTATTATATTATGTATAATTTATTCATGAATGTTTTCTTTACTTGTAAATTAATGTCTTATTTATTTAAATATTTCCCTTATTAAGGTTATATAAAAATATTTATATATTTTAATTGAATTATATTATTTTAATTATGATCAAGTTAATCTCAATTCAACTAAGTTAGATCACTAATTTAAAATTATTGTCCTAATTAGTTCAAAGTTTTTAACAACTATTAGATAAACTGTATTTTTTGTTTTTAAGAATATGAGAAAATAGCCATCATTATATTATATAAAATAAAATTATTTAATTATGGGTAAAATACTATTTTTTAAATTTTTTTAACCTTTTATATTGTTTAAGTCCTATATATAAAGGGTATTTACTTTAGTTCATTCTTAATTTTTAACTAAGTGTAACGTAGATAATAATCAAATAATTATCTAAAAATATTAGTTTATTTATTATATTTGTTTCGTAGTAGAGCCGAAATTTGTATATGCCCAATTTTAAAATTATTTTTAATTTAAAATTAATTATCTTATTTATAAAAAATATAAAATATAATTTTTTGGACAAGAAAATGGTGTATATGGACTCAATTTTTTTTTAAAAAAGATTTAGTCTTAAAGTATAAAAATTAATATTAAAATATATTTTAATTATTATTTTGAGATATTTTATTTCTTTAAAATTATAAAAATAGGAAAATATAATATTTTTATTTTTTTAAAATAACTATAGTAATACACTCAATATACGGTATTTTAAAATAAAATGCTATATAAAACTTAAAAAATAATTAATATTTATTATATTATATATATTTTTAAAAATATATTTTTTTTATTTAGATATTTGGATCAAGCTCGAATCCGATCGAACTTGGCCTGAATTTTTTCAGATCTATTCGAGCGGCTTGAATAGGCTCGAATAATAAAAAAATTATTATTTTATTTAAACTCAGGTTTAAATTTTTTGATCAAGTTTGAATTGATCTTGTTGAATTTGACTCAAATTACTCGATTCTAGTTTTTTGTAAAACTTCCTCCCCCCTTATAGTTCAATTCTACACGGCACAGTTGCCCAAGTTTCAAGGTAATGAGACTGCCGCCCGCCGCTCTCTTGGTAGGTCTCAACGGTCGCCCTTATCTCAACTACCAACTTAGCTGCCGCCACTACTTTCCCATTCACACGCGTTCTTGCTCCACGCTCCCCATTTTATTGGATCGTGCACTCCACGCTCCCCTATTGCCCTCTTGTTCCAATGATTTGTGTGCCACTGCCAGGGTGCCAGCAAAGCAATCAATTCGCACTCCGATCTGCCATTATTGTAACTTCTACGTCTTCTCATCATTAAACAAAAATCTAAGGAAGTACGCTAAAATGCAATTAATCATGTTACCGAATCTGACTGCATTTACTATATCAAAACTCAGGCATGCCTCGGTAAACCACTTCTATCAATTTTATTAATATTAATATAAAAAACTATAAGTATATAAAATTTTAAATATATTTTTATATAAAAAATTTAAAAAATAATTTTATATTGTTTTTTATAAAAATAATTTTAAATTTTTTTAAATATTATATAAAAAGTCACATCATAACTGAAGAATATACTTTTTAAAATGTAACTTATAAATAATATTAAAAAGGAAGTAGCTTACAATAAATTCGTTTACTGTGAAAGCTACAATAATTTATATTTTATCTGTTTTATATTCATAACTTACATTCAAAATTCTTTTATGATAAAAGCTACTATAGTTTAGATTTTTATTTTAGCTTTTTTCTTTCGTAAATTTTATGAAATTAGGTTAATTTTTTATTTTATCTTTTTATACTGGCACAGTTGATATTTTAGAGCTTTTTTTTTTTTTGCAATGTCGCCTTAGTTTTTTCTTTTCTAAACAGCATAATGTCACTCTAAATGGATAAAACGAAACATTTGACTATTAGTCGAATCTAACATGTTTAGGTATATGCCATCAATTTCACCTTTTTTTTTTTTTACCCCTATGAAATCTTTCAATGTAGTAGAAAAGAATCATGTGAAGATGAGAAGCTAAACTACCATCAGAGGCGCAGATCGAAGAACCACTAGAGCTTCAAGCTTTTCCACCAACGCATCGGAACCTGAAATTGAATATAAAGCCAGAGATGATTGCAACCAAATGGAGCTGGGTTACTTTGAGAGAGGAGGAAGAAGGTCTAATTTTCTTTCCAATTTTATTAATACTTTTGTTTAAAAAATGCCCCATGTGGCATGCCAACACAATTGTTCATGGTCAAATATAATAAGTTAATGACGGTCAACATGATTATTTGCCAACTTAGGGCGATAAAAAAATAGTGGAACAACATTGTATCAAAAAATATTTTAGGATCCTAGTTATATCTGTGCGAAAACTTTAATTTAAGAGTAAATTTATACTTTAACTCTACAAAAAAAGGTTATTACTAGTTAAACTTTTGATGCCACGTTTTTAATTGGAGAAATATGATCTTGAATTAATGTGAATACGTTATTTTTAACAGAGAAATTATTTTTGATTAAAAGTGAGTTCGGCTAAAACATTATTTTTGTTAAACTAACAAGAATTAGACCTAATAGAATGGTTTTGACTTTTTAAACATAAAATTTTAAGTTCAAGTATATATAAATACAAAAAGGTCTTTTGAAGAGCTATCTTCAATTGAATTTACAAACAATGCTTAAATTTTAACTCACTCAGCCGTATAAAAATTTTTGTTTGATAATACTTTTTAATAGGCATTTTTTTAAAGTTTTTCACAAGTATTCTTACCGTATCTTCTAAGGAAATTCAAACCTTGGTTTTGTTTAAAAAAAATGTATCTTGAAAACTAAGAAAAAAAAAAAATAAGTATCTTGAAAACTAAGAAAATAAAAAAAATAAATCTAAAGCTTACATTTTTTATCAAAGAATTTCTTAACATTTAAATAATAAAATTTTGGCCAAATAGAAGAGAGAAGTGCATTGTTAGCAAATCCTCAACAGAGAGAAAATAGTTGCTTCTAATTAAACATGATTCCAAGATACAAACATGGTTTGAAAATAATATGAACATAAAACTAAATAACATTTTGTATGGGAAAAATCACATTTCTTAGTTTAAATCGGACCTGAAGAGTTCTCAAGTCTCAACACTAAACTAAACAAGCTTTGCATAATTTGGCAGCAGGATCATTTCTTACTATATGTATGATTTTTTTTTTAATCACCATGTCTATCTATAAATGTAATTTTTTACATACCACATAAAAAATCTACACCATTCCTGAGATATGAACAGTTGAGTATTTATTTTCAGACTTAGTATGTTATACAAAATTGATACTCAAATATACTAGTAGGGTTAAATCTATTGAGAAGAACTAAATCCTCACAATGTAATAAATTAATGTTTGAATTTTTTTCTTCCTAGAGGTGTCTATATTTAATATTCAATCATGCATTGAACAATATTATTTTCAATAAAAAGTTATCTGAAAAAAAAAAGTATAGGTTGAGTTTAACAAAAGGACTAGTCTTTTACAATGTGATGAATTAATGTTTGAATACTTATTGAAAGAGATGCCTATATCTAATGTCAAATAATGTTTGAAACATAATTATTTATAATAAAAAAGATACTTTGGGAATAAAGGATTAGCAGACAAATATTTTTTTAATTAAATAACTAAACATAACAACACGTGTGGAATAAAGAATTAGCAGACAAATATTTATTTTTTAATTAAATAACTAAACATAAAAAGGTTTAAAAACTGAAAAATTGCAAAAGAATAAAAGAAACTAGAATTAAAATATTATAATTTGGTCAGAGCCAATTGCGTTTTGGCATCAACTTGCCCTGTCAAGGACGCAAGCAAAGGTATGGCAAGAAAATGAAGAATAATACTTAACTCATGACATCAATTTCGATTTTTGTCAGATATCTTTGATTCTTTATGCTTTGTCGTGATGTTCTCAGTCTCTCAGACCTGTTGCCTTTTCCGCCATCCCAATTCCCCTCCAACTTGCTGTCAATCACACATAAAATTTAAAAAAAAATTAATTTTTAATGCTTCAATTTTTAATTTACTTATAACTCAATCTCTTAATTATAATTTACTGTGACTCAGTACCTCAACTATAACTCGTCTATAACTCAATCTTTTAACTTTTGAATCACTTACAAATTAGTCCTTTAACTTTTGTTAAATTATTTTTTTTTTAGCTTATATCTCACATTAATGAATAAGAAGAGGGTATTTTAAAATAATATATGAGCATTTTTCTATCCCTCTTATTTGATAAATTTTTTTTAAAAAAATAAAAAATAAGAACCGAGTTATAAATAATCAAAGGTTAAGGGATTAAGTTGTAGCAAATTATAGTTGAGGGATTGAGTCGCAGCAAGCATAGTTGTTGAGATTAGTTATAAGTGAGTTTAATATTAAAGGATTAAAAGATTATTTTTTCTTAAAATTTAATAGCACGAAAATAACCGAGATTACTCAGATGATTATCTTTTAATCAAATATATTAGGATTGTCAGAAAGCTTTATTATTTAGTACACATAACTGGACCATAATAATCGAGTAGGTCTTTAGAAAAGGAAAACTTGTATTAATTGGTTAGCTCATCAAGTTAATCAAAATAACTTTGGCGTTATTGGCTAGTCTCATCTAATTTATTTTATTCATGCATGATTTCATTGTGGTCTTGTAAAAAAAAAAAAAGAAAGAAACAAGAAATAGAATAATAATATTTTAAAGACTTAGATTAAACATGTATTTTTTTAATTTTAATTTTAATTTTATTTAGTTTTAGATGAGTTTATTTCACATTAAAAGTATATATAATATATATATGGATTTCATTCTGAATTATTTTTTTATTTAATGCGTTCCTTTTTTTTCATTTTCACTTTTAAATTTTATTTGGTTTTATTTCAACCAACCATTTATTCATCAGGCATATGTTGGGGGGGAATGATATTAAAGTCTTAAAATAGTGAATTTATGACAGTTAGGAGCTTAATATTTTTTTTTATAAAATCAGTTATAAATATTGATTTAAACAATTGTAGATTTAAGAGTTTTAATTATAAATAAGATAATACTCCCTTTGGTCTTATTTATAAGTTATTTTCATATGTTTCACTAAAACAAAAAAAAAAATCTTAAATCTCATTAATTTTATTTTAAAATTTAATAAATTTTTACTTTTACCCCTAATAAATATTTTTAAATCTCGTTATTAATATTTTTATTCAAAACATTTAATAAGGGCCAAAATATAAGGGGAACATTGAGAATTGGCAAGTGTCCTACAAATAGAACTAATTTTTTTTCTCTCTTTTCCCTATAAATAAAACCATAGGAGTAATATTCTAGATATAAATTAATATTTTAATTTATTATTTTAATAATTTGTCAAAAATTAATTATCATAAATTTTTTATTTCAAGATTTTATTGTCATTCTCTTCTTTTTATTGTTTCACCATGTTCAATTTTAATGCCCAAGTCTTTTGACAGTAGATGGTGTCTTGCATAACTCATGTAATGAAGAGGTAGATCTGTGAGTGTGACCCTATACTAAGAAACCATGCTTAATCCCAAACGGAAATAAAAAAAAAAAAGCAACCATGTTAAAATTTAATAACTCATTTGATCATGCGGGGCGCTCAACTCCTCTTCATGTAATAAAAAATGAAGAAAATTGTACATTTATTTATCAAATCTTAAAAAATTAACTAAATACTAAATACTACTCCCCCATCCCACATTACAGGGTACTTTTAAATTTTTTTTTCATTTTAAAGTATAAGATACTTTAAATAGATTAATATTTTATTAAATATATCAATTTTAATATTAGCCTTTCTTTTTTTATAGTTAATTTTCATAACTTATTTTTTTAATATATAAATGATAGGTATTTTAGGAAGTTTATATTTTTATTTTAGAAAGATAAAGTTATTAAGTATATTTAATGAGGTTTATTGGTATATAAAATTTTATCTAAAAGTGTCTTATAATTTAAAATGAAAGGAGTATATTATTTTTTTATGAATAATAACTAAAATACTATTATTTTTCATGGCTAAAAATTAAATGTTCGGGCTAAAACGTGCAAAGCCGAAGTTTTATTTTAATGTGTGTTTAACTGTTTATTGGCCAAGACCAGAAGAGACTTTGACATTGTTCTGTTTTATAGCAGAGGAAATCATCCACAAAGTTTCTATTTTAACCTAAACCGCCCATTTCTTTTCCATATCTGTATATAACTGGGCATTCCATTCACGGTCCCTCATCACCTGAAAATCGACTCAAGAAAGGTTCGGAAACGAACGAAAGATTGGTGACAAATTTTGTTGGTGCGAAGGAGGACCCCACCCCTTCCTTCCTTGGCATTCATCAAAGTCATCGTCCTCATCTTCACAATCACCAATTTTTCTTTGTGCGTGTGTGCACCATCACTCATATCTGCCCAAGGTTCGTCTTCGTTCATCCTTTCCCTCATTCGTTCTCATTTATTTCTGCAACAAATCTCGGGGTGTTTTTTGTTGGGCGTGCCGGAATCTAGAATTGCATTAATTACAACTTCCCAGATCGTTATTGAAGACTCAAATATTTTTCACTCACTCCAACAGATTTGGATTTTCAAAATTGTGGAGGTACTCGTCTGTTTTCATCTTTTTATTACCAATTCCATCTTCCAGGTGTCACACCATCGGAATCAGCTTTGTTTCATACCATAACTGTTGGTTCAAGCTCATTTTCACCCTAGCTCGTTGCTGATCAGGCGTTGGCAAGGTGGCCCACCATTGGGTTTGGTGGGCTTTTGCTGAAACCAATGAAATTTATTACTCTCCATCTTTTAAAGGTGTTGTGAACTACTACTTCGATAAATTGCTCAGACTTTTTGCTTTTCATTAGTTTGGGTTTTCTCCCACTATTGGCTTCTATACTGATCATTCCTCCCAATTGTAATATAAATACTCAAGTTTGACCCGACTTTAAGGTTTAAGATTTCCCCCTTTTTCTAATAATAATGCTTCTCTACTTCATCACTTGTCTCTCTTTCTTCTCTTTCTTCCTTTTAAAGTCTCTTCATCCTCTCAAGTCATTCCCACCATGGGCGAGTGAGATCAGGCTGATTTCCCTTTTGTTTTACAAAGACCTGTCCTTAATCTCATTATATAAGTTGATCAGCCAAATTCCTTCAAGGATGTGCCTAGTGAACAAGACCCCTACCACGAAAAAAGCAGAGGTTAACGTGTTTTGAGGAGGACAGACATGATTTGTCAGTGTTGGACTTGCCAGACCTGGTCTTGGAATGCATTCTTGAAAGGCTATCTCCTCCGGCGCTTTGTAAAATGGCAGGTGTTTGCCGCTCCTTGAGGGAGAGATGTGTAAGTGATTATTTCTGGGAAAGGCACATGAAACAGAAATGGGGTAGAGTTATCGGTCCAGCTGCTTACAGCCAGTGGCAATGTCAGATCGCTTCAAAACATGATGATGTTGTCGCTCCTAGAAAAGCCAAAGAAAGGGGGTTATTGAGGTTTCTTCCCGTTAGTCTGTGGCCTTTTTCGTGGATTAGATTATTAAAGGTTGCTTCAAACAATAGCAGCGGCAAGCAGCAGAGTTCCGTGCCTACTCATTCAGTCATGACATGGTATCTTGCTCTTGAATCTGGCAGTT
>NW_026555487.1:0-66557 GCF_029017545.1 Prosopis cineraria
ATGAGCTTAAGGTAGTATAAAACTTACCCAATAAGCAACAAGTTAAAAATATCCCCCAAACTCTACAATGTGATGCCTTAGTAGAGATAGCTCTTCTCCCTCTCCCTCTCTCTCATTTTCCTTCCGCTTCTTTCCTAATTTATGAGCTAGCCATGCTAAATTATAGGTTTGGTTGTAATGTGTCCTTAAAAGTTAAATTCTATGCCATATGTTGCGACACATGCTACATATGTTACAATGTGTGGCACATTGAAGAGAATCTCACTACTGTCCACAAAACTCATTTCCAATTATGGTTCTTCCACTCATCCTATTCCTTTAAACCATCATCATGCCAAATTATCATTTCACCAACCAAAATCCTAATTATTCAATTAATCCCCCACTAATATACTAATTTATCCCTCATTAGCAATTAATTTCTCAAATTAAGAATTCACAATGTTACATTGCTCAATGCTAAGTCGAGTATTTCATGTTTTCGCATGATATATCACTCTGATTCATGAAAGGTTATTATTATCAATGTTAAATGATTTTGGAATCCCAACTTCCAAAACTTCTTTTTTGAATTACAAATATTGATTAGCTATGGTTAATCCTTATTAAGTAAGTAGGGTTTGGGTTAATTGTCATTAATTGGAGTTAATGATAGAGGTCATTACAACTTACATGTATAAAATAAAGATAATTGAAAGATCCTTAATAATCAAAAGTTGTCATCATTTTGGGTGATAACTCCAACATCTAAAGGCAAATAAACAAATATAAATTATAAAACACAATTCAAATTTTAAAATATTAAACTTGTTAAAATAAAATGTTTATAAAGATATTACCTTACTCAATTTCCTCCACCATTTTCTCTTCAATATCAGACCACAATGGAGTAGATCAAAACCAATTTTGTGCACATACAAGGGCTCCAACAATCTTGGCACTCAATGGGCTTCTATATTAATTTAGTATACAACCCATGTACTAAAAGCAATTTCTGAGGCTATAGTAGACATAGGAAAAGCCAATACATCCCAAGCAATTTGTCTAATAAAGGATATTAAGAAGAATTCAATTTCCACCAATTAAGGATGTCAAATTTGTTGCACATTTTTTCTCTACTTTTCATCAAGTAAAGGTCCACTTCCAATTGATTCTCAATATCATCATCTTCATTAATGATTTTATCAAATTCCATTATAAATGAATCTTTTTCACTCTTATCATGGGAAACAATCTCCTTATCATTTGATTCAATATTGGTTGGACTTTCCTTTATGCCATGAAAAGCTTAAAACTTTCATACATTTGGATAAATAAATAACTCTTTCACCTACCTAGAATAATATCTAGCCATGTCTTCATTATAGAGTTTCTTCAAACTCCACTCTACAAATTTCAATTCATATCTAAGGATCAAGCACTACTACTACAAAGATCATAATCTTCATATTATTAACATCTCCCCAATACTTGTCATGTTTCATTTTCATTTTTATGGCTATGGAAATCAATAAAGGATCATCACTTTCACACATATTGTTCAAGGTTTTCACCATCAAGAAAAAGTTATGAAAGTTTTGAGATGATGTTACAAATAATGAGCCAGAGACATTTTTAGTGACATCATAAAATATTTTTAGCAACTTCTCAAAAATATGCGCTTTATCCCAATCTGCATTGGTAGGGGTCTTACTTTATCTAAGGCAAAGGAAACACCCTTACTTCAACCCTCTTGAATGCCTTTTAAAATTTCAATGCATTTTCAAGCATGATGTAAGTGGAGTTCCATCTAGTAGGACAATCTAATTGCATAGTTTCCTTTTCTTGAATTCTAATTTGCTCCACACAAACTTTAAACTTTAGAAAATGAATGGGTGAAGCAAGAATAAATCAAACTGCATTTCTAATTCTTTGTAAAGACTCATTAATCTCCTTCAACCCATATTGACAACTCAATTCATAATGTGCGTGCAATATCTAGCATGCATATGTTCTCCTCTCATTATATGACCATTCTAGTCAAGTATTTTATCTTAAATATAAGCCATAGCTAGATCATTAGATGAAGCATTATCAACTGTAATGGTAATAACTAAAACATCATACTTTAGGAATCATAATTTGGCAATTAAAGCTATCTTATGTTCCATAAGGACAAGAAGGACTTAAAAATTTCAAAATCAATCTTGGTTTGCTTTAACTTGATATTTCTAGAATTTTTGATTAAATTCAAAAATCCATAACTCACCTTAAAAATCTTAGATTGAGCTCATTATTTCTCCTTTTAAATATAAAAGAGTCCTTGATTTAGGAAAAATACTAACTTATACTTTGACTAAGCCATGTAATACAATTTTGTTCATTTAGCTAATTGCTCTATTTTTCCATTTCTAACTTTTCATATTCTTGCCTTTGGTTATAAAATTCATATCTTGGACTATAGTTATCCAAACTAGGTGATCTAGGACTTATCATAAGTCCCTCGGTGTCCTTTATAAGACAAAAAAAATATCCCACATGACTTTTTACTTCTCCATCTAATACAGTTTAATGAATCTTCAACATTATCTATTGTTAATCAAATTGAATCTAGATTTTTGTGTCATACATTAAAAAAAATTCATAACTAGATTGATAGAAAGCCAATAGACGTGATCTTAGACTCTTTGAAAACATTATGACCTTAACTATGAAACATAACTTAATGTTTCTCAATTGATACAGGGTTTATTTAATCTTTAGGACAGTCTTATCTAGACTATGTACTAGATCCAGAGTTTTATGCTCTAAATTGAAAAATTCATAACTTCAGTTATAGAGATCCAATCAACATGATATAAGTTCCATGGAAGTCTTAGGAAGTTATCCATAATGTAAAATTGTTAAACAGGATGTTGTGTGGCTCAATTAAAGCCATTTGATATATCAATAACTCATGTCCTGTTTTTCTAGTAAACAGGTCTAGATTATGTATATGGAAGACAAAACTACATGATTCAAAATTTATATCAAACTTTGACATGTCTTATTTGATCATAAAAAGTTTCCTAAGCATTGGATTTGTTAGATCAACTTTATGTCCTAAAACAAACATTATACTTCTAAATGGAAGTCTAACTCCAACATTACCAATATAATCTTCCATGATCATTATGACATAATCTATACATATATATAGCATGTTACTATAAATTAGACAATTAAATTCCATAAAAATATATCTTAACTCCCTATTTAATTCTCTTATGGCTTTATACCATTTATATACAATCTACACTAAGAAGAGCTTTAAAGTAAATCTTTCTTAACATAAGCATATTACTTTGCCACTTCTATGCATGAGATCCTTCCCTTTGGTTGAGCTAGATTCCATACATCTTTAGCTATAGTAGGGTCATAGATAAAAGGCATAATATTATGCTTACACCTCATACACATTTATAATAGATTTACTTTCATAAAATAGCTACAAGTAATCTTTCTAACTTCAAAAATTCATTTTGTCTTCATTAAACAAGTTATTTTCCTTTGCTTGCATTTTTTCCTAGCATGGTTAATAAATTTTAGAGGGTGAGATTATAATAATCTCAGTAGCAAAACCATATTTACTCAAGATATATGGCCAACTCAAGTAGATTAGCAAAAACTTATTCAAACTTGTGAACATAATTTCACCAGCACATAGAACGTAAAGATTGACCATATTCTAGATTTGAAATTCAATAATCATAACTCAATCATTTATCAAGGACTACCAGAAACTCATGGATAGCATTCATGCACATTCTACACCATCAAGTTATCTCAAGCAAACCAAATATATATATACACATACACACACACCAAAGTAAAACATATAAGCTTTGCTACCTTATAAGTAATCTAACTTTGCTATCCTTCGTCTTAGCTTGTTCTTCAGTTGCCTCTTTTCTTTCTCTTTTAATTCTCCAGCTCTTCTTTACTCTTTGTTTTGGTCTGCAAAGGAAAATGAAGAATGAAGAAGTAGAAGGCTAATAGGTATATATAGTTGCATTTAAAGAAAATGAGAACAGTGGTGTTACTAATTTTTTTAACAAAAATGAGTACTCCAAAATTCCATTTGCTACCACCTAAATCCATTTTATGCCTTTGAAGCTTTGGTTTGATGCCACCTAATATAATTTATAACATTGATAGTTTAAATCATGCCACCTAATATAAATCCACTACCTTAACTAATGTTATTATTTCCTCCCTTTTGTTTGATAGTGAGAGACAACCACCCATGAATTGTTGTCTTCCCTCTTCCTCCTTTATTTTTTTTTTAACAAGAAAGTTGATGGGAATTAATAATCAATAATAGATGAGTAAATAAATAAAGAGGAAAGCATAAGGTTGGTAATTGAATTCTTCTAATTGCAAAATGTGCTGCCACCTTAAAAAATTGCCAAAAATAATAAGGTTTGGCACATGACATAAAGAGGGAATTCCTCTCTCTATGTTGTGCGCTATGACTAACATACATGCATGTGGCACACAACACTATGACAACACATTACAGAATGAACAGTAAAATCAAATGTTAAATAGGCATAACTTTTCACACAAAATTCAATTTAAGTGATTCAAATATCCATACAAAGCTTATTAAAATATCTAACTAATGGATTTATTTAGTAAAATTCTTACAAATGAGAACTTTTTCCACCGAAATGCATTAGAACACAAAACATCACTTTCTAAACACTCAACACTTCACCAACTAAAACCAAAGCCTTTAGCCATTGTGTAGAACACTTGACAAACTCAAACTCATTCCAAATTAAACAACCTTCTACCACATCAAATCAACACATGCATTCAAATCACCCAAAGTTGGGTTATAGCCACCCAACACATTACATGTATAGAATATAATGACAGTGGCATAGGAAATTCTTTTTCATTCAAAATACCCAAATAAACATCTAAACATATCAAGGCCATGAGTGTCACAAAAAATTAACTCATAGCAATCAAATATGAGTTTTACTCAAATTTTAGAGTTACATGATCACAATTACATAATAATGCCTATGGTTTGCAATACATACATATACTACAATCAAGTGGTGATCCATATACCACGTCTATGCCTTAGGTGCTTTTTTGGCCAGATCCTTTAATTCCTTGTAAAAAAAATAACCATGAGAAATGAGACACAAAGATTTCAATAACCAAATTAATATGCAATGACGGATGTGATGTACCTAACAATGCGTTGCTAATTAATAGGCGTATTAAAACATGTTTCCAAATACAAAGTATCCAAACAATCCAAATAAAACACATGACTATACCTTATATCCCTCCAAACTCCATGCTCGAAACTAATTAATCCAACCAAAGGTAAGTTAATCCAAGCTAATTGCCACTCATTGGATCCAATGAGGGCATACCATGCGGTAGACAACCTTAAAAAGAATCCCCAACATACATATTTCAAGCATGAGGAAATGCCACCTTTCTGATTTTACTTTTAAAAACAAACTCAAAGGTGGCAATTGCAAAACTAAATGCCCTCACTCTTACATCAGTCTCGTGGCATTTCATTAATTAATGAAATGCCACCTAAGACCTATTATAGCATTGAATCTTATAGCCTATAAATGCCATAAAAATAAAATTTTTAATGCCACCAGAACCCATTTCTATAGCAATGCCCTCTTTTCTTCATCCCATCTCCACCCTTAGATTAAATAAGGAATGCCAGAATAATCTAAACCTCCTGCTAAGTGGCACCGTTATTAATAACAACCTCATAAGTATCTTAAGAATATGTTTATCATGCTTATTATCACATGACTTGTACTTGAGACCATATAATAAATTAATTCAATTTTGACCAATTTAACTAAGTACTTCTTAGTAAAATAAACAAATAATTTTAAAATGTTAAAATTTAATCTACACAATTTATAACTAAAATAAAATAAATAAAAAATTTAATTTATAAAAAATTTCAATAACAATAATCAACTTTGAACTGCACTAGTCAAATTTAAAAGTTCAAATTCAATTATTTCTTCTTTATATGATAATTGTTTTATAGAAAAACACAATTTGTTAGTAAAAAATAATTAAATCTGAACCATTAATTTTTTTTTATGTATAGAGATAACATAAGAAGAAGAAAAGAGAATGAGGATTTGTAGAGAATCTAGAGAGAGGCACCACCGAGAGGATCTGCTCTCAAGTAGTTAATAAGGATCGTCTCCTAACACAGCTTATTCCACTGGAGAGATGAAGAGAAGCAAAATGAATGGGACTTATGCACTTTGTGAATAGAAAAGAGGCAGCACAATATGAGGTTGGAAATTACCTAAACTTTATCTAAAACCCATTTCTCATTAATTGTATCAGAAATTTGCTTGAATCAACCACAGAATTAAATTAAGAAGATAGAATTAAAATTTGGGGTTCAAACCTTGAAAAGAAGTAGAAACAAGAAAATATTGAAAAGTTATGGATTGACTAGTGACAAGGGTTTGAAGTCTTATTAATGTAATAAAAACAAGAACAATGATGAAAAGTGTAATTGAGAAAGTTGTAAATGTGGATCGTGAAAATGCATCATTTTTTTAATGCAAGTTTGAAGTTTGGACCCTAGATTTCGCTTGCAAGAAGTTGTTAATAATGATCAATTTTATTTTATTTGTTAAATTATATATGTGTGCGTGCGCGCACGCATCTTCATTTGAATTAGGATGGGACTACAATGGAGAATTTGTTAGATTAAAAATTCTTTTTGAAGTTCTTAGTTCTTGTTTGGATATCAAGATAAAATCAATTATATGAATCAAAATCATGATTCTGGACAAAAACACCCAAAAATCACAACCATATTTTGTCATAAGCTACCTCAAGTAGCTTTTGAATGTTAGTTTCATCATTTGATGCCTTTATTATTTGTCAAAAATTTCATCTACCAAATATACCCCTCAACTAGATATCCTCAATCCATATATGATATGCTTGTATGATTAAAGGTAGGTGTAGAAGGAATGTGAAATGCCTATGGAGAACCAACGCAACCAGAATTTAGATACCAAATTTTTGTCCATGTGTTAAGTGTTTAAATGGGAGTCGATTGGGTATTGATGAAATAAGAGAGCATTTACTTTGTAATGGGATAAATTTGAGATATAAGAAATGGATATGGCATGGTGAAATGAAGGATTGACTTCTATGTCCCAAGAGAAAGAAGTAAGTGAGAATGTCTAGGACGATAGAATAGAGAATATGATTTATAATATTGGAATGGAGTCCTTTGCTCAAGCACATGCATTTGCGAGCTTGCAAAGTGATGCAAAGAAGCCTTTGTATCTAGGGCGTAAAAAGAATGCATTTGAGAGCTTCTATTTATATAAAATTTTACTTCTAGATATATTTATACTTTTGTAATGTTTTTTTATTTACAAATGACAATAGTACACTTGAGATATATTATATGCTTACACTTGGGGAACGCAAGCCGAAATCATTAACGGAATGGATTTATCTAAATGTAAGTATGAACCTCTAACTTTCATATTTAATTATTCTTTGCTTGTAAATTTTCATTTGTTTTAGTGCCGTAGGCAACCAAGAAGCACAGAATGTGGATATTATGTTATCCGTTACATGTATGAGATAATTCAAGTTAGAAGTACTAAAAGATTACAAAAGATATTTGGTTTTATTATTTTAGTTCACATTTTTGTATTTAATTGCTTTAAATTATTATTCTAATTAATTTTATCATTCAGATTTTTGATAATACAGAGCCTTATAATGAAGAAGAGATCGATGGCATTCAAGATATTTTGGGGTTAAACAAATATATAATGTAGTTGTAACTTGTTGTATTTTGATTGTAGTTGTGTTGGCTGGCTGTTTATAATCTATACCATTTTCATTTTTTCAATTGTGAATGTATAAAAAAATTAAAAAAAAAAAGAACTTTTAATCATGGTTCCTTAAAAACTGTGGTTAAAGGTCTTTTTAACTACGGTTATTATAAAATAACCATTATTAAAAATGACTTTTAACAATAGTTATATATGATAACCATAGTTAAAAAGACCTTCTAAAGAACCGTAGTTAAAAATTTAATTTTAAAAAAATTAAATTATTTTTTTGCATAGTTTCAACGTCAGTTATAACTGTAACCGATGCCAAAATAGTTTTTAACGTCGGTTACAGTTATAAACGACATTAAATATTTACTTTTTGCTTTTCAATTTTTCACTTCCCCTTAATAATCAATGTTAAAAGGTTAAAATAACCATTGTTAAAAGTCCGTCCTATAATAGTGAAAAACATTAATAAGTATTATAATTGATTTCTTTCAATTGATTAATCAATATATATGTTAAATAATTATAAATAGATCACTGCTATATTATATATATATATATATATTATTTGTTAAATAGAGTTCAATAAATTTAATAATATCATATACTCCCTCCATCCCAATTTATAAGACAATTTGAGAGATAGTTTGGTGTCTCAAAATATAAAATAATTTGATAAAAATAAAGGTTTGTTAAATATATTTTTCAATATTACAATTTCCTCCTTCTATTTTCTCTCCAAGGTTATTAAATTAAGGGTATTGTTAAAATTTTACATTTTATTTTTGAAGAAATAAGATTGTAAAAAATATTTAATAAGTTTTATTGGTATGGATAATTTTGTCTAAAATTATCGCATAGGTTTTGGGGCAAAGAAAATGTCACTTTATCAAAAATTATATTTTAAAAAAAATCCTTATTGGTAATTTGACATCTAAAATTAATTTTGAGCAAATAATCATCCAAATTAAACAACTTTAATTTTATCAAAATTAATTTTAAAAAATAGCATCCAAAATAATCAATTAAATTATATATACATATGTATGTATGTATGTATTATAATTTATTTACAATTTACTTATTCATTTATTTATTAACATCACTGTCATTCCCACTTGTAGACATGAATTATCAATCGGAAGCAATCTTTCACCTTTGAACTTGGAAGTCGGAATTGAAACGATATGCTTTTTGCATCTTACATGAAGCAAGCCCAAATGTGATGGGTCATTTCATTTCCAACTTTATATGGAATCTAAAATAAACTATTTAAAAAAAAATAACCACTCTGACCTCATTGGGTAGTGTTAAATATATGAATTGGGTGATATTATTATTATCTATAAATAATTAAATTTTAGGATATATTATTAACCAAGATGTTTCACTCAATTCATTGTGTTTTCTCTTATGTTTCTCTATCCTTATTTACAGGATTCAATACTATATATTCTCCCCTCTTCATCGATGGTTTTTTTTTTTTAATCATCTCCATTGATGCCTTTAATGGCTTTTTTAATGCATGTCCAAACTTATCCTTATGTAAACAATATATCTCATTTTTTAAAAAATATTGTGTAATGTAGAGTCAATAATTCAGGAGAGCCGAACTTATTCGAGTCAAGCTCAATTCAAATTGAGCTAGTTTGGATCAATTTAAAATATCCTATCATATAGAAAAAGGCCATATAACTAAGCTCGGCCTAGTCTTTTTGGACTTTCAGGCTTATTTAGGTTGGTCCAAATATCCAAATTTTTAAAAAATTATTTTATTTTTATTTTTATTTTTATTTTTATTTTTATCTAATTTCAATTTTTATTTAAAAAAATTAATATTTTCAATCTTTATATTTTTATTATTTTATTAATAATAAAAAAGAAATTTTGGTATTTAGACTAAGCTCATTGGGGTTTGGACTTGGCCAGATTTCTTCAAATTTATTTAGGTGGCACAAATAAGTCTAGAGTAAAGAAAATTTTTTAAATTCTTAAGTTTAGCCCTAAAATTTTTTGAATTTATTTGGGCTAACCCGTTGAGCTTATCTCAAATTACCGCCTTTAATAATGTAGAGTTGACAATTTAGAAGGGCCAAACTTATTCAAGTTGAGCTCAATTCAAGCTAAGCTAGTTTGGATCAATTTAAAATATCCTACCATATAAAAAAAGGCCATATAACTAGGCCCAGCCTAATCTCTCAGGCTTTCAGGCTTATTTAAGTTGGCCCAAATACCCAAATTTTTTAAATTTATTTTATTTTATTTTATTTTTATTTTAAAAATTAATATTTTTAATCTATATATTTTTTTATTAATAAGAAAAAAATTGGGTATTTAGGCTAAGTCCTTTTGGATTTGGGCTTGACTCAGATTTCTTTGAGTTTATTCAGGCGGCACAAATAAGCTTGAAGTAAAGAACATTTTTTAAATTTTAAAGCTCAACCTTGAAATTTTTTAGGCTTATTTGGGCTGACCCATCGACCTTTGCCCAAATTACTACCTCTTAATCCACACTAATTTCTAATACAAATAATCAAACTTAAATTAGCTAGGTATTTATTAATCCCTTTGTAATGAACTGAATAGATTATAATAAAACTTTAAATTTTACCTATATCAAAACTATTATTAGTTATAGTAAACTAATGAAGAAAATATTTTAGATTAGGTAATAGTTATATTATTATTGCTATTATTATTATTCATCGATGACGCTGTGCAGTTCCACTAGATTGCCATAAGAGTATATATTAATGTATATATTGATGTTGCACACTATTTCATAAACTACATGAAGCATAATAGAGTTCAACTATCATTAAAAAAACTATCATTAAAAAAAAGTCTGTTTAAAAAAATATCATTAAAAAATGAAAAACTCATAACAAAGACAAATATAAATACATGTTTGGTTTCTACATATTTTTTAAAAAAAATTTCTATTTTTAAAATTAAAAAAAATAAATGAGCTTATATCATGAATATCTTGGTCTTCACAAACCTAAACAAATTTCTTGGTATTATATAAGGAGGATTCCAAATGCAAATCTAATGAAAACATATCTAAATAAATTTTAAACACACTAAAACTCCTCCACTGTTTATATTATCAATGCTTCACCTTTAAAACTTGTTTAACAAGCTTATCAAGGGTCTTCACATACCTAACACAGTGTATCTTTGCATTATATCAGGAGGTTTCCAAGCATCAATATAACAAAAACGTATCTAAACAAAAACATATATCTAAACAAATTTCAAACACTACAAACTCCTCCGCTATGTATGTTGTCAATGCTTCATCTTTAAAACTTATCTAACAAGCTTATTAGGGGTCTTTATATACATAAACACAGTGTATTTTGATATTATATTAGGAGGATTCTAACATGAATCTAACAAACATATATCTGAACAAATTTCAAACACTACAAACTCCTCCACTATGTGTTGTCAATATTTCATCTTTAAATATTTGTTTAAAAATTTTATCAAGGGTCTACACGTACCTAACCATAGTTTATCTTGGTATTTTATCATGAGGAAACCTCAACTCTTTAAATTCCTCCCTACCAAGACTGTATATAATCAAAACCTTACCCATGTAATTCATTAAAAACTCTCCCCCTTCTAAAATACACACCACTTTTGTACATCATGCATGTGACCAAATCTTAAGATCTACAAAGTGATCTTCAGACAAGCCATTGTATTTAATATTTGTAAGAATGTAAATTGTCATCACATATTACCTAGTCCACAATTCCCCGTCCACAATCCATATTTTTACTTTTTCAGATTTTGCAATAAGACTAAAAAGAGGCAGTTTCTCATGGCCACAATCTGAATCTCATCTATTAACTCAATTGTTGGGCCAATAATGGGCTTAAATTTTTCTTCATCCAAGTCAAAAGTTAAAATTTTAAATTTTTTGCCAATTATGTTGTAATTATTGGTAGGGATGTCAATAAATTAAATTTCACATTTCTTACATGAGAGAGGCTCTAAAAATATAAGTACCCAGGAGTGAAAATGAGCTAGTAAATAGACTAAGAAGAGGAGATTCTTACATATATGATAGTGGGGCAACATCAATAAACCTAGTTGAAAATTGATGAATAAAAAACCTAGTGAATATATTACCATAACTTATTGAAATCAAACTTTGATACCACTTATTTGGTATGAAAAGCATCTTGAAAAAGATAAGAATATAATTGAGCTATTAAACAATTCTAAGAAAACACATATAAGTGAGTGTGTAACAATAACTTAACCCAAAATTCTAAGACATTAATTTTAAGAGAATTTTTCTCTTATATATTTATTGTCTAACCCAACTTTAACTGATGTAAAATATTTTTTTATACTAAATCAAATCAAATCATACTTGACTTTTTAAGAATTTTGTCCAAAAATGTGTGACCATTATTACTACACAACTCACCCAATTAACCCACACTTTATTTTGAAAATACTATCCTATTATAAAGAACTCATCCCAATAACACTTGTAAGCTTTGAAGACTCTTTTTTTCCTCTTCACACTAGATCCCTTCTTAAAACTAACTTCTGATATCACTTATTAAAGCTTAGAGAACATATCAAAAAGGAGGAAAAACACAATTAGGCTGCTCAATTATTTCACGAAAACACATATAAGCAAGTATAACACTATATTTTAACCTAAAATATTAAGATATTGAGTTTATAGGTTTTTTATCATTTATATATCTCCAATCCAACTCTATCTGATATAGGATTTTCTCCTATAGTAAGTCAAGTTAAATCATTCTTGATATTTTAACAAGACTCGAGAAGAGAGATAGTGGTTTTGGTGTCTACTTTGGCCATAAGATCTTCCATAGCTTCGATCTAATTCTCTTGCAACTGCTCCTTTTTCATTAAAGATGTGGCTTCCAATTATGATGCTCTTGCTTCTTTTGAAAGGTCCCTTCTCATTCTTCATAATTGCATAATTTAGTATTCTTTGAATTCAAAAATATGACATAAAATATAAGAGGTTTTATGATTTTATAAACTAATTAAAATCTAAGTGAGTGGAAGGAAATATGATATGAAACAATTGGAACAAATTTTTTTAAAAAAAATTATACTTTTATGATTAGCCATATTTGTTCTTGAATTTTAAAAATTAAAAATTAGTCTCTAAACTTTGTTAAAACTTATAAAGGTGGCTAATAGCAAGTAATGTGAAAAATGATTTCTTAAAAAAAATAACAAAACACATAAACTAAAAGTAGAAATACAAATTTGCAACTATATTCAAAATATGATCCACATATGTGATCTAAATCATCCAATCATGGTTAATCATTCCTCGCACCTCCTATATCAAGTCATGATTCTTTTATAAAGATCACATTTTGATAATCAAATTAATCAATTTAAATGGCCAAAACTATAATTTTACAAAAACATATCCAATCACCCTTGTTAAGAGGTTTTTGGATATTAAAAAAAATCATAGTTTTGGGTTTAGAATTGATTTTGACATGTATGATAGGTGTTTGAATTTATTTTTTTGAAAAAATAAAGCTAAAACATCAACATCCACCTCTTATTTCATGTGGTGCACACATGCACTCCTACCACCAAACCCAACCCCTCATATATACTTCTTATTAAAATATGTCTATTACATACATACATACATACATATAATATACTTATTATATATTATTGTTGGTATTGGTTTGAGTTTCAGTTGTGGAACATCATACCCCTTTAAAATTGCTAGGTGTGCTAAATGAGTAAATCCTTAAAAGAGTAAGGTATCAAACGATTGTAATTTTCTAATGTCTTTTACCATAATTTTTTTAGAGTACCAAAGTAAATTGAGAGAGTAGAGTACATGAGTGTGTGTGTAAAATAGAGTTGCATTATTGGAAAGTATTATAATGAGATGCTCCAAGATCAGAGGGGAAAGAAAAGTAATAAGCCTAAGAGGTATAGACTACATGTTCAAGGTCATGCTAGGTGAGGCTATATTGATGTTAGGTTTATGGAATTTGCTTGGGGCAAGTTTGATTTGTGTTGAGTGTTAAAGGAGTTGCATGAAGAGATTTGGTTATGCGCTTGTTTCCTTTTATAAAGGAGGCAAACATCATGCTCCTTCAAAATTGAACTTCTTCTACTAAAAGGAGCAATTACTATTCACACTGATCTAAAGATTGTGGGTGTGCTTCGGTAAGCGAGAGTGGCGAGGTGAATTCTTTGAGTTTCTCGAGAATTAGGGAAATGGCCCTAAGATCTGGTAGCCATTCCATTGCAATACAACATTTCACTAACTCCTCTAAGGTTTAACCTTAATGGTTTCGAGTTGGCTAAGTGGTTTCCTTCGAGTTGGGCCTTAATGGACTTATTTACAAGCTTAATGTGCCATTTTGGTCCAAACAATTATATATATATATATATATATATATATATCTTATAAAATATATAATTTATTACTTTATTAAAATAATTTTATTGGTTAACATTAACTTTTAAGTGATAAAAAATGATGATGCCTTATATTTATATGTACCTATTAGTATATTTTTTTAAGATTTTTAAATTAAATAATTTGAAATAATTGTTTAGGCTATATTTGACGCTGGATTAAAGCACAAATCTAATAAAGCCAAAGTTGGCAAACACTGCAGTAGCCTAATAGAAGTTGGACCCTAAGGTCAATTAAGTGAAACATAGCATTTTTTTAGGAGAGGCGGCCTAATCACATGCCGCTTTCCCTACTTCTTTGAGAAACTTGGAGCACTCAACTTACTATTAGGAGAAAGTAATATGGTGCTTTTTCATCATGCTAAGATTCATATGCTTGTATAGCATATCAAAAGAGAGGAAAAATCTATACTGAAAGAAGGAAAAAATCTAACATTGCATGCAAATGAAAGAATTAAAGATGGCTTGTTTTGGCATTTTAATGATGATTTTGAATGGAACAAGTTTGACTATAAATACCTTGAATTTAGGTAAGAAGATAGGAACCTGCTCCTCGCATTGTCTACTGATGGGATGGACCTATATAGGCTTCAAAGGAGCACTCATAGTATATAGCTAGTGATATTGATGATTTATAACCTTCCTCTATGGCTTTTCATTAAGTGCAAATACATGATGCTAACCTTGTTAACATCAAGACCCAAGTAACATGGGAATGATATAGACATATACTTGGCTCCACTGATTAAATACTTGAAGTTACTTTAGAAAATGAGTATAAATGTTTATGATGGCTACAGGGAAGAGAAATTCAATTAACTAAATCCATTAGAAGCTTCCTTCATAGATTTAGTTCTAGCCCTAGTTATTAGACCTTCAATTCATTATAATAGATACTTAAGCACTCCTCCTCCTTGGACCTCATGCATGCCTCCTTGCTCTATGTGATCATGGATCATGCCTCCTTGCTCCTTAGCTTGGAAATCATTCCCTCCCTCTTGAAAAGGATTCATCATTGAATCTGTAGAGTCAAAAGGGAAACAATCAAAAACATTAAAACTAGCATTGATATCCTCATAAGAGCTAGGTAAATCAATTCTATGAGCATTGTCTCCAAGGCATTTTAGAACTTGAAAAGGTCCATCTCCACGAGGCTACAGCTTGGCTTTCCTTTGATTAGGAAACCTCTATTTCCTTAAATGAATTCAAACCTAATCTCCTAGTTCAAAGACAACTTGTCTGCACCCGTTATTAGCTTGTTGTGTATATTATTCATTCTTCCTCTCAATATGAGCTCTCATTTTCACATGTAACTCTTGCACAAATTCAGCTTTCTTCTTGCCATCTAAGTTAGCATGTGTCTTAGAAGGTAAAGGAAAAATATCAAAAGGAAGTTGTAGGATTAAAATCATAAATAATTTTAAAAGGAGAATAAGAAATAAAGGAATGGGTAGCCATGTTATATGCAAATTCAATGTGTGGCAAACACTTTTCCTAATTCTTCAAATTCTTTTGAATAATAGCACGTATTAATGTAGTCATGGTTTTATTGACTACCTCAATTTGACCATCAGTTTATGGATGAGCAACAGTAGAAAACAAAAGTTTAGTCCTTAACTTGTGCCATAAGGTCCTCTAAAAATGACTAAAAAACTTTACATTCCTATCACTCACAATGATTTAAGTAATCCATGCAACCTAATGACGTCCTTAAAGAACAAGTTAGCAATATGAGTAGTATCATTAATTTTTAAACAAGTAATAAAATAAGCCATCTTACTAATCATGTCAACAACAACAACAACAACAAATATGCTATCATGCCTAATGGGTGATCTAGGCAATCCTACAACAAAATCAATGAAAATATCAATCTAATTGTGAATAGGAATAGGAAGAGGTGTATACAACCCATAAGGTTGCACCTTAGATTTAGCCTGCCTATGAATAACACATTTATCACATAAAAAACATCTTTTCTCATTCCATGCTAATAAAAATATTCTTGTACCATAGCTAAAGCCTTGTCAATACCAAAATGTCCTATAAATCAATTAGATACACATAGTTTATCATTCTTGCAAAGAAAACCCTCAAAATGATAATGGTCATGATGAAAGTCACGACTTTCATGCTTTTCACATGATTTCCAAATTTTTGCAAAGTCAAAATTAGTCTCATACAATCCCTTTAAAAATTCAAATCCAATCAAACAAGTATGAAGGGAAGTAAGAAGAGTATACCTACACGAAGGGACATCAATAACCATATATGCTTTATCTTTATTATGCTTGATGATATAGGGAAAAGATCTACTGAACTCTAACCATCTAACATGTATTTTGTTCAGCTTTCCTTGAGACTTAAGATATATAAGGCTCTCATGATTAGAATGAATAATAAATTCTTTTGGACTCAAATAGTGTTGCCAAGTCTCTAAAGCTCTCTTCAGAACATAAAGCACCTTATCATAAGTAGAATCATTTTGAGAAACTCCTTTTAACTTCTCACTAAAGTAAACAATAAGATGAGATTCTTGCATTAAAACAACACCAATAATAATACTAGAGGCATCACACTCAAATTTAAACAATTTATTAAAATTAAGCAACCTCAAAAGTGGAGCATTAGTGAGTTTTTCTTTTAAAGTGTTAAAAGCTTTGTCATAAGCCTCAGCCCACTTAAAAGTCTTGTTCTTCTTCAAAAGTTCATTAAGCAAAGCAATAAAGGAAGAAAAGTCCTTCATAAACCACCTGTAGAAACTTACTAACCTATAAAAGCTTTAAACTTCATTTGCATTCCTTGGAGTTGACCATTCTTGAAATAGCTTTCACCTTTGATTTATCTACATGAACTCAATCTTTTCCTACAACAAAACTAAAAACACAATAGAATCTAAATAGAAAGAACACTTTTGAAGATTAGCATAGAGCTTATTCTCCCCAGGAGTCTTAAACACCTTACATAGATATATCATATGGTCATCTAAGGAACTACTATCAATAAGAATATCATCAAAGTAAACAACCATAAATTTTCTAATTAAAGAATGAAAACACAATTTATAAGACTCATAAAAGTACTAGGAGAATTAGTCTACCCAAGAGGCATAATTAAGCACTCTTATAATCCAAACTTAGTCTTGAAAGCAATTTTTCATAATCACCCTCACGTATACTGTAATCTCTTCCTATATCCACTTAATATAAGAGAAGACTATAGTGTTACCATTATCTCACATCATTCACAATAATCAAATTCCATTTTCAAAAGCTTCAACCGAAGACTTACTTAATAAAACCAATTAAATCACAATTCAATCAAAGAAAACACAGCGGAAATAAATCATACACTTCTCCAATACATAGTGGACATATCCCACCAGTATTCCTATCTCATTTGCATGCAATTCAATACAAATTAAAAATTGAAACTTAGTATATGTGCCACGGCGGTCGGTCCGTGTGCCGCAGCATATGGCACAAAGCCACATGCTCTCTGTGTCTGTGTCATGCGCTACAGCATGTGCCTCAATGCACTGCGACATGCCTGTCTGGATTTTTGATATCATTTTAATAGCAAAAATGACGAACTTCTGGCGTGCGCCAATTTCTCATATGACATCCGATCGAAGTGATTCAAGCGCCCACACAAAGCTTAGCTCGTATACTAGCTAATGAGATAGGTTTGGATACGATCTAACAGTCCGATCAAAATTTAGACACCAGGTGTAAAAAGTCACTTTTATGAAATTTTGCCCACCCAAGCACTCAAATCGATCTCTTTCTCTCATTAGACCATATCGAGCCTTGAACCAAGTCTAAAAGGACCTAATACACCTGATTGACCACAATTAATCACAATCATGCTCATATATCAAAATTTAATCCTTCTACGACCAATTTTCATAATGCACTAACTTGACATACTATGCCATTTCTCGGCATAACTTAGCCCACTTGACTATTTCTTAACTCATACATATACAATCATATTCACAATACAATCTTAGCTCCCAAATTACTTATTTCATCATAATTTGTCCCTTGGCTTAAGATTTACCAATTATAATCACAATACAATCTTAGCCCCTAAATTACTCATTTCCTCATAATTTGTCCTTTGGCTTAAGATTCATCAACATAAACAATTATTTCAACTCAAACATATTTAAATCAAAGCTCCTTTATCTCAAACAACACATATACACATAATTCGAGCTTGATTTCAGAAAAACTCAATTCAATACATGCATGCAACCTATGGCAACTTATATACACTTATATATACAATCTTGCAATTCAGTTCATTACACAACCTCAGAGTACATGGCTTCTCTACTCGAGCCAGTCTAGACTCTCTTTCCTCAGCCTGATCACTTCCCGATCCTGTAAACATGTAACCATGAGGGTGAGAAAAAATCTCAGTAACAGATAACTTGCTCCTATTGACTATCACATACAACAATATGAAAGTAAACATAGTATACCATTAAAATCTCATAAAGTAGTATTTACATCATATCACATTTTATTTTCCACTTTTCATCAATCCCAAAGGATTTTGTGTTATCTCAAGATATTTCATCATATCATATAAAATACTAGTATGATCTTTACCAACCAAACCTTTAAATCATCCCGACATGAAACTATAGGCTCATCTCAGACAAATGTACACTCTCATTAGTCTTGAGCTCACCTGCAGTGGTAGAATCACCTAGCCAAAGATGTTCTAACGCACAATACAGACTATAATTTTTTCCCTAATATATATAATAGGGCATTGTTGACTCCAACCCATATCACGAAGATACTAAGGAATCTCTCATCTCCAACATAATACCTTAATAGGCACTCAAGAAATCTTCTCTAAAATAACACCTTTTAAGGCACTAAAGTTAATTATTTCCAACACCGCACCCTAACAGGGTACTAAGAAAACTTTACCATATGGTCTTTATCATCTCTTATACTCAGGTGAACTCCCACCACTCATATCATACTTTCTCAAACCATTTAAGGTTCCCTTTCACAATTTACTTTTCTTATATGTAACATATATATATATATATATATATATATATGTAGCACTTTACATTACAAAACACAATTTCAATGCTCATTTCGACCAAAAGTCATTTTTACACACACAATCACTCAATGCCATAAAACATGCTCAATTCAAAACTAGTTCATGCATTATATAGCATACTAACATGCAGTTACAATAAACGGTCAAACAAAGGAAGTTATTTAGTCATCCCAACCCTTTTATCACTAGAAAGGTTACTCATGGATTTTCACAATCATATAAGCTTATCCCAAGCTTCCTTTCTCTACTCACTCGCCCAATATGTCAATCTGAACACATTTGGCACGTTTTAGTCATTTGGCCCATTTTGACCAAAAGCTCATTTTTACTATTTAGGGTTATATTAATCTGTAAACTCTTTTTTTTTTATCTATTCTAAGTCCATGACTGTCCAATTACTACTTTACATTACCTGAACCGGTCTTATTTCACTCAAGATAAATTTTTCCCTAACTTTCTCTCTCTAAAGACCCAAAATTGAGCCTCTAGGTTCAAAGCTCTACCGTTTAGCTCTAAACCAGTCACAAAGCTCTAATTTAACTTCCAAGAACCTTTTTATCACTATTGGGCAAGAATCAAACCCCTCAAATTCCACTGATTCAATTTCCCTATAATTCATTTTCAGAGAAATTTGTGTAGAGTGAAAAGTAAGAGTTGTACGTAGCTTACCTAGAAAGTTACCAATCCGAATCACCTTCCACCACTCCAAAATGACTTGACCTAGCTTCTTAGCCCTTCTCCTCTCTTTGTTTCATGTGTTTCTCAAATTCTCTTCTCTGAAATTTTCTAAAATTCACGAATTATGAAATGAATTTCTGGTCCATACGCCACGGCGCACACAGCACAAGCCACGGTGTATGGCACAGTGAGATTTATTCTCACCATGCACACTTGCTTCAACCTAAAATGCACTCTTATCACCCATATATGTTCATACAACACATAAATAAGTCAAAATACCAATAAATCATCTGAATATCTAATCCCACTTTAATTTCCACTTCACTCTTGATTAACCTCTAAACTTAGAATTAAGAAATTCAGGATGTTATAATTTTTCCCTCCTTTTAAGAATTTTTCCCTCAAAATTCATAAAAGACATAAATATATACCTAAGGAAACAAGTGAGGATATTGTTGCTTTATTCTATCCTCTGTCTCCCAAGTAGCACCACCATGAGCCATGCCTTGCCAGAAAACTTTAACTAATCGTATAGTCTTGTTCCTTAATTGCTTCTCTTTCACATCTATGATTCGCTCTAGCTTAGCCTTATAGGTTAAATTCTCCTAGAGTTCAATCTCCTCCGATTCTATCACATGTGAAGGATCAGGTTGATATTTCTTGAGCTACGACATGTGAAACACCTCATGCACACCTGATAACTGTGGTGGCAAAGCAATCTTATAGGCAACTGGTCCAATTCTCTCTAGAATCTTAAAAGGACCAATAAATATAGGAGTCAATTTCTTGGCTCTTATCGATCTCCCGATTCCCATCACTAGTGTAACCCTTAGAAATACATGGTCTCCTATCAGGAACTCTAACGGCCTTCTACGCCTATTTGTGTAACTCTTTTGCTTACTTTATGCCATTAATAGCTTTTTGCCTGACCAACTCAATATTTTGAGTTGTCTAATCCACAATATTTGATCCTAACATACTCTTTTTGCTCAACTCCGTCTAGCAAAGAGGCGATCTGCATTTTCTCCCACACAATGCATCATGCAGTGCTGTTGTATACTGGAGTGGTAACTATTGTTGTAAGCAAATTCAGCTAAAGGGAGATGGCTATCCCATCTACCTTTCAACTCCAATACACAGGCTCTCAACATATCCTCTAAAGTCTGTATGGTTTGTTCTGTCTGCCCATCTGCCTGTGAATAATAAGCTATACTGAATCTCAACTCAATACCCATGGCACACTGTAAAGCTCCCTAAAACTTAGAAGTAAATCTTAGATCTCTATTAGAAATTATACTCTTCAGTACACCATGTAATCTTACCACTTTTTGAATATAAATCTCTGCCAACTTTTCTAGAGAATCACTAATCCGAATAGCTAAGAAATGAACTAATTTAGTAAGTCTATTGACAATAACCCAAATGGCATCATGTGCAGATATACTGGAGTGGTAACTATTGTTGTAAGCAAATTCAGCTAAAGGGAGATGGCTATCCCATCTACCTTTCAACTCCAATACACAGGCTCTCAACATATCCTCTAAAGTCTGTATGGTTTGTTCTGTCTGCCCATCTGCTTGTGAATAATAAGCTGTACTGAATCTCAACTCAATACCCATGGCACACTGTAAAGCTCCCTAAAACTTAGAAGTAAATCTTGGATCTCTATTAGAAATTATACTCTTCAGTACACCATGTAATCTTACCACTTTTTGAGTATAAATCTCTGCCAACTTTTCTAGAGAATCACTAATCCGAATAGCTAAGAAATGAACTAATTTAGTAAGTCTATTGGCCATAACCCAAATGGCATCATGTGCAGATTGAGTTCTTAGCAACCTAATTATAAAATTCATAAAAATGCTTTCCTATTTCCATTTAGGAATATCCAACTGTTGTAACATTCTTGCTGGTCTTTGGTGCTCTATATTAACCTTTTGATAGGTCAAACACCGAGTCATGAAGTCCGTTACATCTTTCTTCATACCAGGCCACCACCAATACCACTTCACATCCTGGTACATCTTTGTAGCTCCCAAATAGATCATGTATTTGCTACAGTGAGCCTCATTCAAGATAAATTTTCTCAAATCCACACTATCAGGCACATAAATCCTATCCCGATAAACCACAAAGCCATCATTGAATCTAAACTCAATTGCTTGATCTGCTTTAATTTCTTCTCTAATCTTTAAAAGACTTTCATCTTTTAGTTTTGCCATTTTCAATTTCTTCTAAAAATCATTGCTAATCTCAGTGGAATAGGTACTAACTAATGCCTTCAATGGCGCATCCTACTATAACTCAACAAATGACTCCATCAATCTGTATTCCTTAACCATAAGACTTGCCACATGCAAAGTCTTCCAGCTCAAAGCATCAACAACCACATTAGCTTTACCTGGATGGTATTTCAATTTAAAGTTACAATCCTTAAGAAGCTCCATCCACCTTGTCTGCCTCATATTCAATTCCTTTTGATCCACCATGTATTTCAAACTCTTATGGTCATTAAACACAGTGAACACTACACCATACAGGTAATGACGCTAAATCTTTAAAGCAAATACCACTGCTATAAGCTCTAAATCATGCGTAAGATAATTCTCCTTATGTGGTCTTAATTGTCATGAAGTATAGGCTACCACTCAACTGTCTTGGATCAAGACACAACTAAGAGCTTTTAAAGATGCATCTGTATATGCCTCATAAGGTAACCTTAGATTAAGGATAATCAACACTGGTGCTATGATTAATTTCTCTTTCAGCTTCTGAAATGCCACTTCATACTAGTTATCCCATATATAAAGTCGATCTTTTCGAGTTAGTTTAGTTAAAGAAGAAGCTATCTGGGAAAATCTTTAGATAAATCATCGATAATATCCAACTAATCCTAAAAAACTACATATCTCTGTAACTGAACTAGGACGTTTCCATTTCAACACTGCATCAACCTTATGTGGATCCACTAAAATTCCATCTGCTGACACCACATGTCCTAAAAATCTCACTTCTTTTAACCAAAAGTCACACTTATTGAGCTTGGCATACAACTTTTTATCTTTTAAAATTTACAGTACCATTCTCAAATGCCTCGTATGTTGCTCCTCATTCTCAGAATAGATCCGGATGTTGTCTATAAAGACCATTACAAACTAATCCAAGTACAGCCTAAAGATTCGGTTCATATAGTCCATGAACACTGCTGGAGTATTGTCAAACCAAAAGGCATAACCAGGAATTCATAATGGCCATACCTAGTTCTAAAAGTTGTCTTAGGTATATCTAATGCACTAACTCTTAACTGATGATATCCTGACTTCAAATCAATCTTAAAAAAGACTGAGGCACCAACCAATTGATCTAAAAGATCATCTATCCTTAGTAGAGGATACTTGTTCTTCACAGTTACCTTGTTCAGTTGCTGGTAATCGATGTACAGTCACAAACTGCCATCCTTCTTTCTCACAAACAATACTGGTGATCCCCATGGTGATACACTTAGTCTGATGAATCCTTTCTCTAACAAATCTTCAATCTGCTTCTTTAGCTCAGCCAATTCAGATGGTGACATTCTATAAGGAGCCTTTGATATCGATTCGGTTCTAGGAACTAATTCAATTGAGAACTCAACTTCCCTTACAGGAGGTAATCTAGTCATTTCTTCAGAAAATACATATGAGAACTTACTTACTACCCCAATCTTCTCAATTCCACCATCATATACCATGCTGGCTACAAAGAATACCGTATAGGATTATCTTCTCAACACTCACTACCGATAGAAACTTAGGTTGCTTTGAAGATTCCACAGCTGTGCACAACACTAGTAATGAAACCACTCTTTTGGCACAATCAAGCATAGCATTATTTTCTACTAGCTAATCCATTCCAATTATCACATCTATTCCTCTTATAAGAATACAAATCAGATCGATCTTGGAAACTCTGTCCTCAAATCGAATCTCCACATTTTGACAAGCTTGACTTGTAATCCTAGACAATCCAAAAGGTTTCATCACTTTATTGAGCATAGACAATTCTTATAAAGATAATTTCAATCTATCCATACATTCCTTAGACACAAAAGAATGAGTGGTACCAAAATCAAACAATGCTTCTACTTTGTGACCATTTATAGAAATCATATCTCTGATCAGATTTAAAGATGCTCTAGCCTCTTCTTGTGTAACCGTAAATACTCAACCAGGAATCATTAATCTCTACTCTGTCCCCTCAACTATGCCCTCTAGGCATTGTGTTGCTATATGACCTGACTTACCACACTTGTAGCAAGCCCAACATCTTCCCGAATGAGATTTGTGCATATGTTGCATTGGGGCATCCTTCCAGTACTTAAAGTCAGAGTTAGAACATTCGACGCTTGCCTTGAAGACTATGAAGGCCTAATTCTCACACTTCCACCTCTCTGTATTGACCCTCTATGCACAGGTCAAGACTGCGATCCCTGACTGAAACATCTTCTTCCAGAAGAACTGGAACTGCTCGCACTGAACCCAATCCTCTTTGAGATTCCACCAGTCGAACCCATACGAGATGAAAATCTTTCCATGCTATCTCGTCTCCTTTCAGCATCTGCCTCTCTACCATGCCTAGCTGCTACCCTCAGCTTGTGGCTTATTTCCTTATACATCATCACATCAAGCAATGCTATCTGTTGCCGGTACTCGGGTTTCATCTTTTCCAGTAATCTCTCAGCTTTTCACTTTGAGTCATTACTATGTTGGAGATACGTGGAATAAGCTGATAAGTTATTGAATCTTCTTATAAATTCTTCCTCGTCCAGGTCTCCTTACCTAAAAGCATGAAATTCCTCTTCCTTCTCAATTCTGAATGACACTGGAAAGTATTGATCAAAGAATATTCTCTTAAACTCATCTCAATTCAAATGAATACCACTAGTTGGTCTCACAGATTCTCACCATCTCTTAGTAACACTAACCAACTGCACCATGGCCAAAATAACTTTCTGCTCCGAAGTACAGATCACCAACTCAAAGATGGTTTCCATTCGTTCTATCCATGATTCTTCTTCACCTTCCCTCATATTTCCATCAAATGTCGGCGAATTGAACTAAACAAACATCTTCCAAGCACGATCAATAGATGGATCAGTGCCAGGAATCTTTAGTCCACTACCCAAATTCTGAGATGGTCCAGGTCTACTATGTGCTTCCTACACTAGGATATTCTGAGCTTTAACTCTTTCTTCTTGCTCTCTACCCCTTAGGATCGTGTCATGATCCCTAACAGTTTGCCTTACGTCAACTACCATATCCCTGAGCTCTTCTAGTAGCTCATCACATCTATCCCTTTGTGGCTAAACCGGTTGAACTTTCAGCTCCCGCTCCTCTTCTATAACCCATCTAGACACTATGGTTCTCACATGAGTGCCTCTCATACTGTACTATTTTCACCCCTCCTAAGAACAAAAATACGAAACACAAAGGGCATCAAGGAAAAAGTTGTGTAATGAACAAGATAAGTTGCCATATTTCTAAATGAATGCATCAATAACAATCAGGTCTCAAAAATCAAGAGACTAATATCAAAATGTAACCTCCTCCTATATCTACTTAATATAAGAGAAGATAATGGTGTTACCATTATCTCACATTATTCACAATAATCAAATTTCATTTTTAAAAGTTCAGTTGAAGACTTACTTAATAAAACCAATTAAATCACAATTCAATCAAAGAAAACACAGCGAAAATAAATCATACACTTCTCTAATACATAGTGGACATATCTTACTAGCATTCCTATCTCATTTGCATGCAATTCAACATAAATTAAAAACTGAAACTTAGTACATACGCCGCAGCTGGCAGTCCGTGCACCACAACATGTGGCACAGAGCCACACACTCTCTCTGTCTATGTCATGCACCGCAGCATGTGCCTTCATAGGCCATAGTGCACCTGTCTAGATTTCTGCTGTCATTTTGATAGCAAAAATGATGAACTTCCGGCGTATACCAATTTCTCATACGATATCCGATCGGAGTGATTTAAACGCCCGCATGAAGCTTAGCTCGTATACTAACTAATGAGACAGGTTTAGATACAATCTAATAATCTGATCAAATTTTGAACATCTGAGTGCAAAAAGTTACTTTTTATGAAAATTTTGCGCACCCAAGTACTCAAATCGATCCCTTTCTCTCATTAGATCACACTGAGCCTTGAACTAAATCCAAAAAGATCTAATACATGTGATTGACTATAATTAATCACAATCATGCTCATATATCAAAATTTGACCCTTTTATGGCCAATTTTCACAATTCACTAACTTGACATATTATGCCATTTCTTGGCATAACTTAGCCCACTCGGCTATTTCTCAACTTATACAGATACAATCATATTCACAATACATTCTTAGCTCCTAAATTACTCATTTTATCATAATTTGTCCCTTAGCTTAAGATTCACCAATCATAATCACAATACAATCTTAGCCCCTAAATTACTCATTTTCTCATAATTTGTCCTTTAGCTTAAGATTCATCAACATAAACAATCATTTCAACTCAAACATATTCAAATCAAAGCCCCTTTATCTCAAACAACACATATACACATAATTTGAGCTTAATTTCACAAAAACTCAATTCAATACATGCATGCAACCTATAGCAACATATATACACTTATATATGCAATCTTTCAATTTAGTTCATTACACAACCTCAGAGTACACGGCTTCTCTACTCAAGCTGGTCCAGACTCTCTTCCCTTAGCCTAGTCACTTCCCGATCCCATAAACATGTAACCACGAGGGTAAGATAAAAATATCAATAACAGAATAACTCGCTCCTATTGACTATCACATGCAACAATATGAAAGTAAACATAGTATATATTAAAACCTCATAAAGTAGTATTTACATCATATCACCTTTCATTTTCCACTTTTCATCAATCCCAACGGATTCTGTGTTATCTCAAGATATTTCATCATATCATATAAAATACTAGCATGATCTCTACCAACCAAACCTCTAAATCACCCTGACATGAAATGATAGGCTTATCTCAAACCAATATACACTCTCATTAATCTTGAGCTCACCTGTAGTGGTAGAATCACCCAGCCAAAGATGTTCTAACGCACAATATGGGCTATGGTTTTTTTCCCAATACACACAATGAGGAGTCATTGACTCCAACCCGTATCACAAAGATACTAAGAAATCTCTCATCTCCAACACAGTACCTTAATAGGCACTCAGGAGATCTTCTCTAACATAGCACCTTTTAAGGTACTAAAGAGAATTGTTTCCAACACTGCACCCTAACAAGGTACTAAGAAAACCTTGCCATATGGTCTTTATCATCCCTTATACTCGAGTGAACTCTCACCACTCAGATCATGCTTTCTCTAGGTTCCCTTTTAATAATTTACTTTTCTTATACGTAACATATATATATATATATATATATGTAGCACTTTACATTACAAAACACAATTTCAATGCTCATTTCGACCAAAAGTCATTTTTACACACACAATCACTCAATGCCACAAAACATGCTCAATTCAAAACTAGTTCATGCATTACATAGCATACTAATATACAGTTACAATAAACAGTCAAACAAAGGAAGTTATTTAGTTACCTCAACCTTTCTGTCACTAGAAAGGTTACTCATGGATTTTCACTATCGTACAAGCTTATCTCAAGCTTCCTAATATGCCAATCTGAACACATTTGGCACATTTTAGTCATCTAGCCCATTTTGACTAAAAGCTCATTTTTACTATTTAGAGCTATATTTATCCATAAACTCTTTTCCGTTCTAAGTTCATGACTAACCAATTACTACCTTACATCACCTCAACTAGTCTTTTTTCACTCAAGATAGATTTTGCCCTAACTTTCTCTCTCTAAAGACCTAAAATTGAGCCTCTAGGTTCAAAGCTCTATCGTTCAGCTCTAAACCAGTCACAAAGCGATAATTTAACTTTCAAGAACCTTTTTATTACTATTGGGCAATAATCAAACCCCTTAAATTCCACCGATTCAATTTTCCTATAACTCATTTTCAGAGAAATTTATGTAGAATGGAAAGTAAGAGTTGTACATAGCTTACCTGACAAGTTACCGATTCGAATCACCTTTCATCACTCTAAAATGACTTGACATGGCTTCTCAGCCCTTTTCCTCTCTCTGTTTCATGTGTTTCTCAAATTCTCTTCGCTGAATTTTTTTGAAATTCACAACTTATGAAGTGAATTTTTAGTCCATACGCTGTGGCCACAATGAGATTTATTCTCACTATGTGCACTTGCTTCAACCTGAAATGTACTCGTATCACCCATATTTGTTCATACAACACACAAACAAGTCAAAATACCAATAAATCATCTAAATCTCTAATCCCACTTTAATTTTCACTTCACCCTTGATTAACCTCTAAATTTAGAATTAAGAAATTTAAGATGTTACACATACATATCTGATGATACCCACTCCTAAAATTTATTTTGGAAAAGACACATACACCATGCAACTCATCTAACATATCTTCCAAATGAGGAATAGGATAGCAATACATAACCATTATTTTTTTGATACCTCTGCAGTCAACACATATCCTTCAAAAGCCATCTTTCTTGGGCACTAAGAAAACTAGTACAACACATAAACTCAAGCTTTCTCTCACAAAGCCCTTCTTTGTGAGATTCTCAACTTGGCGTTGGATTTTCTTTGTCTCTTCAAGATTAGCTCTACAAGCTAGTAAGTTAGAAAGAGATGTTCCCAGTACAAAATCACTATGATAATCAATCCCTCTCAAGGGAAGAACTCCATCTAGGACTCATTAAGGAAAAGATCGCCAAATTCTTATAAAAGAGACAAAATACTGCCAAGAAAAGAATCATCAAGAGAGTTAGTAGCAAGATTCTTTACACGTAAGTACAAATGTTCGCTCACTAAGCAATGCTTGCCTAATCTCGCCTTTGCACAAAACAATGCAACAAAAATTATGAATATAACATATGAAGTTGTAATTTGCTATTGCATTATTATGAATATAAAAATGAAAGTTGTGATTATTTAAATAAAATTTGTGAATCATTTTATTTTCAATAAGGGTAATTTAATCATTTATATAAATTCAATAATAATAGAAAAGTTTCTAGGGACTTCATAAAATTATAACATTTTGAGAGACTAAATCATTATTTTTATATTTTAGAGGGGTTCTTTTTGTAATTTTTTTTATAGCACCATCTATCAATATAGACAATTAATTGATATATAAAATTTTATTATATTAAACTGTATTTGTTACTTCATTTGTTCAAAAATGTAAGATATTTTTTAAAGAGTTAAATATTAAAAAATAAAAGCATTTTTAGTCTTTCGAAGTATAATAATTATCATTTTTTCAAGAGTGTTTCTATTGATAATGACTTTATATTTATTATAGAGTGTTTAATAGGGATAAATATGAAAAGATAGAATTAGTTAAAAAGTAGATAACTACTTTATTAAGGGTGAAATTTAATTAAAAATATATTATATTTTTAAATAGAGGAAGTATTATTCAATGATATGATGTTGCGCCACTTGATTGCCGTCTTTTGAATTCTCCAGCCAGACTTCAAACTTTTGTTCCCATATAATGGTGGGAATTAGGAAAGCTACGGTCCTTTGGGCAAAAACAACAATAATAGTTTTAATACTAAATACTAATACTAATAACAATTTATTAAGTGTTAGATAGAAGGTCTGATTAATATTTGATGTTATATATTTGAAATAAAATATTATTATCATTTTTGAGACACATATATATAAGTAATATGCAAACAAGATAAATATGAATATATATATATATATATATATATATAGCGATTTCTTATTACCGTTTTGTATAAGGCCTAATTATAAGGCCTTGTTACAACTTCACACAGATGAGGAAATTTTGTTCAAGTTTGGTAATTTTATTAAATTTATCAATAATTTGAATTGGTTTATAAATTATCCCAAGAAAATTAATTTATAGATCCTTCTAGTTTTCATCGATTTTCAATTGGGTATTTTTATTTTATTTTATTTTAATTAAATCTTGATAATTTAATTGATTAAATATATTAGTCCTGCAGGTTAGAATTGTGAGAGAATGATTTGTTCAAACAAAACACTTTTTAAATTTATAAAAAAAATTGATTTAATAGTTTAAGTCAAAAGGCAAAAAAATTGATTAAACGCAACGTTTATATTTTTATCTATTTATGAAAATTCTAATTATATAAAAAGTTATGTCAAAAAACATAACCTAATTTTATGAATTTTGTATTATAAAATTGTTTAATTAATTTTAAATCTATATAATCTTTAAATAAAAAATGTTAATTTTATTTTTTAAAAGAAAAGTATAAGGATTTTAACCCTTAAATATTAACATATTTAATTAATCAAATTATAAGAGTCTGGCTAAAATAAAATAAATTATAGAGAGATAATTCAAAATTAAATCAAGCGATCAGGAACTATACAAGGAGATGAGGTTTAATTTTCTCAATTATCCTCAACCCCTTTTTTCACTTAATTAATCCCTGTTTGGCGGTTTCTATAATTATTGGAGAGTTTTATTTGAAAAAGCAACGGTGTGTGCGCTCAAGCTTGGGCGTCCGCATCTGCGATAAGCACCGATTAGTAGCAATCCTGATCCTTCATTTTAATTTCATTTAATCTCTATCATTTATTTAAATTAATTTTTTAAATTTTTTTAATATTATATTATTAAAATAAAAATATAAAAAATTTATATTAAATCTGAACTATTTATGATACATTTAAATGATTAATTTATAAAATTTATAATTTTTTAATATTAAATAAAATTATTTAAATTATATTTAAACTGTATAAAGTCTATCTGTACAATAGAACTATAAAATTATAATTTTTTAATATTAAATTAAACTGTTAAATTAAATTTATATTGACAGATTAGTAATAAACAGATATATTAAAATTTTAAAATTTTTTATATTACTAAATTAATATTAAAAATATTTAAAAAATAATTTAAATGAATAATAAAAATTAAATAAAATGAAAATAAAGGGTTAGGATTGTTCTTGATTTACACGGTGCCCATCAATGCAATTCCGTAGCGCGGAGATCGGATCAGTTTTTGCTTTTTTTTCTTTTTATTTATTTATTTATTTATTTATTTTGTCTCCTCTTGGGAGAGGCCATTTGCAATCGCCGCCATGTAATATGAATGGGCGTTCGCGACTGATGAGTAATTTCTCAAATAATTTTTTAATAAACTATATAAAAATATTTTGACCAATCATCGCAGTCTCTTTTTCATTTGTTTAACTGGAAGTGAGGGGAGGATATGAAAATTTTTAATAAATTTTGGGTCCTTTATTTGGTTAGAGAAAAATGAAAGAGAGCATTTTTCTCTTCTTATTCGGTTAAAGAAAAATTGAAGAAAGGAAAAATAATAATAATAATCTTTTCTGCATCTCCTCTCCATCCAACCACAATGTAATTGGATAAGTTTTGTTAATTTTATCAAGTTTTGTCAATATATAGTTTGATTTGATGTAAGAGTGTTCACAAGATGGGACGAGATAAAATAAAAATACTTTTATTTTGTATCCTATTTTGAAAAAAGATTGAGATTAAATTTTTGTCCCGTGTCTATTTCCATCACGCTAGGAATAAGGACGAAACCAAGATAAAATCGAGAGGTCCTGTCATCCTAATAAATCAGAAATATGAAAAAAAGGTCTGAATAATAACATGTATTAAAATTTTAAATCATATAATTTATAGAGTTTAAAATTAAAACAATAAGAGTACATAAATCACAACAATTTAAAATTAATTATTGAATTATATTAACCACAACTACAAGTGTATAGCATTTTGATAGCAATTATAAGTTATATATAAACTATAAGAGCAATAATAACAGACAAATTAGGTACAATATCAAATTATTTTTCTTCTTCTTAGTTGAGATATGTTTTAGTTAAAATATGTTAAGTTAATTATTCTTTTAAAAATAAAGCAAAAATATGATATAAGCAAAAGTTATTAAATAAATTGATATAAAAATAAATTATATTAATATATAAAAATATATTATCATGTACTACTTACTCTGTGTCATTAAAATTATTAATATAAAAAACTTAAATTTAAATAAAAATTGCACTTATTGAAATTATAATTGATATAATTAATATCAATATAAATCATATTAATATAATTAATATATTTAATATATATTTTTAAAATAAAAAATAATATATATATATATATAAAATATTTGAGATAAGACGGGACGGGACATTCGAAAGACAATCCCATGTCCCATCAAAAACTCTTTTCCCATCTTGTTCCAATTATTTTTGGGTTAGGATAAAACCTGTTCTGAAATGATTGAGATGGAATCAGGCCAATCGAAATGAATGCAAATTGAGCACCCCTAATTTCGTGAACCATCTCTATGCAATATACTTCTCCAATCTTCTTTATAAATTATGTTTACCAATCTCATTAATGTTGATACAAAAAGAAAAGTAAAATGAATAAAAATGTGTAAATTCCAAATATGTTCCCACATAATAAATTTAAAAAATGATGGCATGTTATTGTTTAGGTTAATAAGTAATTTAAACTCTAAATTTTAAGTTTAGGGATGATTTGAATCCTAAACTTTTTAAATGTGCATTTTAAATTTTAAATAATTAAACTTGAGGTAATTTTGTCTTTACTATTAAATTTAAACAAATATCGTATATTAGGTTCTAATTTGACGGATGTTTATTAAAATTTAACCATAAGATTAAAATTATCCCAATGTTAATTGTTTAAAATATAGAATATATTTTTTAAAAGTTTATAGGTCAAATTGTTCTTAAATTTAGAGTTCATGATTCAAATTGTGTGGTAACCTTTTTTTTTTTCTTTGTAAAAGATAATCTTAAAAATATCTTTTAAGTATTATATAAATAATCACACGTAATTTATAAAGTAATACAAATGAATAAATAGGAGCCAAGGGACACGTTTTCAAAATGAAATTTTGATTCTCGGTTGATTAAAGATGATCCCGGACTCAAAAGAGAAGATTTACTAATTATTATTATTTTTTTCTCCCTTTGCAATAAAAAATTAGAAAAATCTCATTTGTCAGAGAGATTTTGTCCTCGTCAGATGTCAGATTTGAATTTTCCTGTCTCTCTTTTCCCAAAAACCAAAGATTTTTTTTTTTTTATCATTGTGGTTTTCAAATGAACGACCAAATTGGCCGTATACATTGAATTTTGTTTTGACCAAAACCGTATACATTGAATTGAAAGGCAATAATAATTACTCGTTCGTCCCACTTTATAAATATTTTTAATAATCTCATTGATATTAATGTAAAAAAAATATAAGAGATAAAAATATATATAATTTTAAATATATTTTTATAATAAATTTAAAAAATAATATTATATTTTTTATGATAAATAATTTTAAAAATATGTTTTAAATATTATCTAAAGAATTACATCATTATTTATAAATAAGACTATTTCTTCCGTTTAAAAATGTAAAGTATTTTTAATCAAATCTCACTTTTCAATAAGATAGCTATCTACTTTTAAACTAACCCTATTTTGTTATATTTATATCTATTAAATACTCTATAATAAATAAAAAGTCATTCATTAATAGGGATACTTTTGAAAAAAAGCAATGATTATATTTCGAAAGACTAAAAATACCTTATATTTTTAAACATCCAACTCCTTAAAAAATACTTTACATTTTTAAATAAAAGGAGTAAATAAATATTTAAAATGTATCTTATAAATAAAATTGAAATGAATATTAATCAATTAAATATTAAATATTAAATAATAAATTGTCCTTTATGAGCTTATCGCCTTATCCACAATTTCACACAGCTGATCCCAAGTTCCTAACCACCTGTCATGTTCCCCAACCCTCAATTTGTGCGCCTTCGCATTTGGCGCACAGCAAGGGCTCATCAGACTCCTAACCTTTCATTTCATTTTAAAATAATATTTACCATTCATTTAAATTAATTTTACAACATTTTTAATTTAATATTATATTTATTAAAACAAATTTATAAAATAAATATAATTTTTTTTTCATAAGCCTATTGACTGTCAATCTGATTAATATAAATTTAATTTAAATAGTTTAATTTAATATTAAAAATTTTATAATTTAACTATTTAGATAGATTCTAAATAATTAAAATATAATTTAAATCATATAATTTGATATTAAAAAATTATAAATTTTATAAATTAATTATTTAAATGTATTTTAAATAGTGCAGATTTAATATTAAAAATTTATATTTTATATTAATAAATATAATATTAAAAATATTTAAAAATTATTTTGAATAAATTATGAAGATCATTTAATCAGCATTCGGGGCAAGTGACGAGCACCGAATGACGTGAGCAGTAAAAGGTCGGGCACGATTCCACATGCAAGGAGTCTGATTCTTACAAGTTGAAACTTAAAGCTTGAAATTTCAAACACATAATATATAATTAAAAAAATTAATTTTTTAATTTTCTAATTTAATTCACTTATAATTCAATGCTTTAATTATAATTTTTTGTGACTCAATCTCTTAATTATAACTCATTATAACTCAATCCCTCAATTATGACTTTTCTATAACTCAGTCCCTCAACTTTTGAATCACTTATAATTTAGTCTTTCAACTTTTCTTAATTCTCTTGTTTTTATGTTAACTTAAATCTTACATCAAAAAGTAAGATGAGGGTATTTTAGAATAATATATGAGCATTTCTTTTATTTTTCTTATTTGATAAGAAATTTTTTTAAAAAATAAAAATAAGGACTGAATTATAAGTAAATCAAAAGTTGAGGGATTAAGTCGAAAAAGAGTTATAGTTGAGGGATTGAATTACAGTAAATCACAATTAAAAAATTGAGTTACAAGTGAGTTAAAAGTTAAAAGATAAAAAAATTAATTTTTTTAAATAATTTTTAAAATTTTTCATTTTTCTCAAATTCAACCCTAGTGTTGATAAGGCTTGGATTTGGATTTAAAACTCGCATATATATTTTTTTGTATATTTTTAATTTAAAACTCTATGATAATACATATATAAACTTAAAAGGATTAAATTAAATGACCAAACGGCTGTATTTAGATTTAAAGTCTAAAAAGAATAATAAAATATAAAATAAAAATGATCTAAATCATTATCATCCAAAATATAAATATTTGTTGTTCATAATATTATATTTCACAAATAACGTGAAAGCCAAGGCAAAATGAAGCAAAACAACATTTCCAACCAAACAACCTGATCAAATACAATCGGACACAGAAATTATATCCAATTTTAAAACTCAATTATATATATCCAAGACATCAATTTCACAGTTGGACAGAAGTAACAAAAAAACAATTCTTAAGTCCAAAGAGGCGTATTAGCCATTAATGCTTGTTCGTGCCTGATCACTATTTTTACAGACTTATCTGGTTAGGGCTCAAAAATCCTCTCATATTATATTTTAAAATTTTTCGAGGTCCTACTCTCTAATAATCAAAACTGAATTGGACGTTGAACTAAAAATGCCATTATTTATTGTTTACATAGTTTAACTGATTAGACATTGGTTAAATTAATAACATAATAATTAAATTTAAAATATTATATATGATATAAATATAAAAAATAATATAAAATTACTATATAATTTGAAAATAAAGTTAAATATTTTAAGCTAATTATGAGTTAATAAACCTCACAACACAATATAACATCAATTGATTCAATACCAATGCTCACAACAAATATTCCTATACTAATTTAGATTTTTTTACCTAAATATTTATTCAAATTAAAACATATAAACAGAATGAAAATGATTTATCAAAAAAGATGTCCCAACAAAATGAAAAATGCATGTATTATGCTAATATAGGGTTAAAATTAAAACAAAGTGCACAAACCAAATTTATTTTCAACTTATCAAAATGTCTCAAAAGTGAGGAAGATTATTTTAAAGAGTTGAAAATTGGAATAAAGTAAAAAAAAAAAAAAAAAGAGCCATTCAGTTTTCACGTAAACATTGCGGTTGGTGGTTTTGTAACTATTCTCTAATTGAAACAAGGATCGGTTGGCAGTCCATTAAGTCCGACTATTTGGTCTGGTTCGATTTTAAAATTATTATCAATAATAGAGGATCTAAATGAACAGTTAAGCAAATTTGGTCCATGTTGACTGCACACTCTGCCCCAGACCAACATGTAAAATTAAAAACTAATGAAAATTAGGTCCAGTAAAAATGGTAACATTTATATCGTGAGAGACTAAAATTTGAATTTCTATTAAATATGATACCCATATTTAGTTCCAACATTGCATTCAACATGATAGTCAAAATGGACAGCCATAGATTAGCCCATGTTGACCACACTCGACACTCAACCAATATGAGAGATTTAACATATTTCAAAGCTATCTGGTATGAATTTAAGCGTGATGAGAAGTCAATGGTTCAATTTGTCATGATGTTAAAAAAAAAAACCCTTTTTAATAAAAGAAGAAAATAGAATACATTCTGTTTCAAAGTAATACAGTACTAATTTTTAAAAAAATTCAGAAAATAACATAATAAAATTATTTTTGTCCTCCTAAATTAATATTGTTTAAAATTTATTTTTATAATAAGATCAACTTATATAAATTCCACTAAGTAATCACAAAAAAATATTTCTTAATGAGTTCTCCATATATAGGCTTTTTTTAAACAAATACAATTATCACCAATAAATTTTTGAGCTTTTTTGGGTAGAAATAATAATTTATTTGATCAATATAATTTAGAGAACCTGTATATAATGGATCATTGTTCATGATACCTTTGTCCGCAATATTATTTGAAAAAAATTCATTGGTGTAAAAGTAAATTTCAAAAGTAATTATGCTACTCTCATTGAGAGTTTAAACGTTAAAAAATATAAAAATATTTTTAATGCTTTAAGATATAATTAATATATTTTTTAAAGATGTCTTTAATAAATAAATTATTTTATATTTATTTTAAAATATAATACTCTATTAAATAAAAATAAATATGTAAAAATAATATTAGTTTGAAGATAATTAATTAATAACTATTTTATTAAAGTAAAATTTGGTTAACAATGATGTTTGCGCAGGGAGAATATAACAAGTGAGCAAAACTAGAAATTCTTGGTGTAAATTATCTAAGTAAAGCAGAGGCTGGCGGTGATAGAATCATAAAACTGAAGCTGTTAATCTTATATTATTTTTATATAAAAATATAATTAATATAGAAATCATTAAAAAAAGAATAAAAAACACGGGTACAATTACTTAAAAAACATAATTAAAATCTTCCTATCGTTAGCTCCGCGTCAGAAGGTTAAACTTTGTCATTGATAATTGAATGCGTCTTATTTATTTATTTATTTTCCCTTTTCAGAGTGTGTCGATTGAAGTCAAAGGAAGCGTACGATGCCGACTGTGGGCAAAGCTTCCCCTAGTGGCCATCCGACATTTCCAATTCACATTAATTTACGGTACCAACACTGCTCACATAATATTAAAGTTTTAAAAAGCAGATCGATAATTGAACTGAACTAATTATTGATTCAACCGTGAAATCGAATGACATTAAATTAATGTATTATTAATTTATATATTATAAATAAATAAAAAATATATATAAATATTTATATTTTTCAAAAAATATTAATAAATATTTGGTAAAATGATATAGTGTTGATAAATACATGATTAATATTAATTATTTTTAACTGTTCTTTATTTTACTTAATTTTTAAATTAATTTTTTAAAATTTTTAAATAATTTAGACCGGTTTTTAAGGAAACCAGTCATGTTTTCAATTGGTTTTTCTACTTTTTGACAAGCTTTTTCGGTTGTTGACCGGTTCCTTATTGCTGATTTTAAAAAATCAACCAACTCGGATTAAGAATCGGTTTCTTGTTCAACCAGTTTAATTGATCGATTCGATTTTTAAAATACTGTATAATATTGATGGCCCCCACCAACAATATCACAGAGATCTCAAGATTCTTTTTTCTTTTGGTTACAAGATGGGATCCGTCTCTGGAAAAACATATATATCTATATATATATATATCGCTTCCGGCGCCTAACCCCTATAAATATACCTACATGGGCAAAGACAAGTAAACAGCCTCGCCCTCGCATATATCATCTTCTTTGAGAGTTGTATCGGGAAAACAGAGTCGAAAATGGGTTTATTGGCTACTTCAGGGAAGCCTCACGTTGTGTGTATCCCATACCCAGCACAGGGCCACATCAATCCCATGCTTAAGCTCGCAAAGCTTCTTCACTTTCATGGCTTTCACATCACCTTCGTTAACACTGAGTTCAACCAGAAACGTCTTCTCAAATCACGAGGTCCTGATTCCCTCAATGGCCTCTCTTCTTTCTGTTTCGAAACCATCCCCGACGGCCTTACCGACTCCGACGAAGTCGTCGTCGACGCCACACAGGACATCCCTTCCCTTTGCGAGTCCACCCGCAGAACTTGCTTTTCTCCTTTCAGAAACCTCCTCAACAAACTCAAAAATTCCCCTGATGTCCCTCCCGTTACCGCCATAGTTTCCTAGTCATGAGCTTCACGGTGGCCACCGCCGATGAACTCGGCATCCCAGAGGTCCTTTTCTGGACTCCTAGTGCTTGTGGGTTTCTTTGCTACGTTCATTACCGCCAACTCATCGACAAAGGCTTGACACCACTCAATGGTAGACTATCTTCTATGCTTCATGTATTTAATCGAACTTGGTGCTCGTTCGGTATCTCGTTGAAAAATCTATGACATACTCTAATATTTCTTTTGGTCAAAATCATGTTTTAACCCAGATTCGAGCGATTTAACAAATGGGTATTTTGAGAGTACTGTGATCGACTGGATTCCAGGAATCAAGGAAATCCGGCTAAGGGACATCCCAAGCTTTGTGAGAACCACAAACCCAGATGAATTCATGCTCGACTTCATTCTTGGCGAGTGTGATAGTGATGGACCCCATGGCACGGGTGACATAGCATTAATGGCAACGAAGCTTGAGGATGGTAATCATGAGCATGGTGACATAGAAGGAACCCAATACTTCCAATCCAACATACCTAAAGACCCATTACAACATATTGGAGGTTCAATAACAAGAGTCCGAACTAAAGCCATGAAGCAAGCCTTGTTTAGTCTTGTGCAAGAAGTTCAAGAGCTTGGAGAACATTGGGGCACTCCTCTCAAGCTCAAAGGAGAGCATCTATACGTGTATAATGTATTTAGGATCCAAACTTATGAAGAGTCAAGCCCAAGAGATGCAGACCTTAGCCCAATGCAATGAAGACTACAAGTTGAGCCTCTGCAAGCAAGGAGGTATGAAACCCTAGTAAAGAAGTCAAGGGTGGCGTGATTTTAAATCCTTTATGATCCCTTGATTGTCTCCTAAATTATTTCCTATTTTAATGGTCCTTTGATTTGATTTTCTATTTTGAGTCTAGTCAAAGGTTAGAATTAATTATAATATTAATTTCTAAATTTTGTAATCCCATAATTTTAGGATCACATCTCCTAAATTATGTGGCTGAATATTTTATCATTATTTCATATTATTTCTCCTTTTAGTATTAGGAAATTAGGGTTTTAATTTTAGGAAATATTTTTTCTATGAGCTTATATAAATTAGGCATGCTCCCTATTGTAAAAACACAGAAATTGAATGAAATTGTTTTCATTTTAGAGTTTATAACTCTTGTGAGCCTTAGTGCTTTGTGGTGGTATCCCGTGTGAGAAACAGACGTGATCAAGAGTGTGATCAACTCTTGTGGTGTCTTTAAAGGTTGAGGTTCCTAGAGGCAGGTGCTCTAGAGGATCTTCTCCTTGATCATTATCCTATTGTTTACTTCATACCTTTCTTTATTTCCGTTATAAATTTCGTCCCTTTCTTTTTGTTCTTGTGTTTTTGTTGTTTTAGGGTTCTGTCCCTAAACTAGTACGATTCTGCTTCCGCGTCCCTATCAGATTGGCATCAGAGCTTTGGTTGCTAGTTTTGGTTTAAATTCTTGTCCTTCCTTCTTCTTTTTCATCTTGAGTTATTTCTTTTTGTGATCATCTCTTATCTACCCCATTACTTCTATCTTTTGATTTTTCTCTTCTTCATCTTTGTGACTTTTTATCTTATGTGAGTTTTCATTTTATTAGCCTTCTCAAAAAAAAAAAGAGAAAAAAATACCTAGAAATTCGTGCAAAAAAAAGGCAAAAAAAAAGTGTTAGTGTGTTGAGAAAAAAAAGAGAAAAAAAATCCGAAAATTCAAAAAAAAACTACAAAAAAATATATTGCTGTGAGTTATGACTGTAGAAAAAGGCTATTCTTGAACTCCAAGTCACCAAGAGGTTGCCTAAAGAGAAAAGTCAACTTGGGTATAAGAAAGTCTTATACGTTATCACTTTCTTATTTTTAATTTTTGGTAGCACTTTTCAAATTCTCTACTCTCTTATTTGCTATTTGTGCTACTCTCTTATTTTATTTAGTTTTTTATTTTTGTCTTTGAGTATTTGACTCTTTGACTTTTATTTCTTTCTTTCTTATTTTTGTTGTCACGTGTGGTTTTTCCTTTAACAAGCTTAATTTTATTTGAAAATTTTGCTTTCCTATTTGTTTCAAAATTGCAAAAAAAAAAAATCCTCTTTTCACCTTGTGCTTGTTTTCTAGTTTCCTTAATTTAGAAGATATTCACTTGATTGTTCCTTAGTTTCTTGATTTGTGTTGGTTTTACCATTGGATTCTATCCACAAGCTTAGTGAGTGGTAAAAGGCAAGTGTGTTTTTCATCATTAAAAAAAAAAGCCATTACTTTTTTTTTGTGAAACACGAGTGACTTTATCTTGAGAGTAAACACGTGAGTTTGTGTGTGTGAGGACCTATTTTTTATCTTATATGGTTTCTAGTGCTTTTGTGAACATGAGTAACAAGGATGAATCCCCTAGTATTGATATGAACTCTGTTTTAGAACTTATCAAAACACAGTTGCAGCAGTTTCGCTTGGAACTTGATCATGGTTCCATAAAGAGGATAAAGATGAGCCGGAGACTTTCTCTTCTAAAGGAAAGAAGCATAAGATCCCCAGCAATGATGAGGAGTATGAAGAACCCCCTTTTCCTAAGGGAAAGAAATCCTTAAAGTGTGGTGTTGACTTACCGGACCAAAAAATAAAGTATCCTTCATTCAAGGGTAGCAACAATCCAGAAAAATACCTTGATTGGGAAATGAAGATGGACCAAATCTTCATGACTCTTGATTTGTCTGAGTCAAGGAAGGTAAAAACTGCTTCTTTGAATTTCACTGACTATGCTGTTTATTGGTGGCAAGATTTACAGTACAAAAGAAGCCAACTTGGGAAAAAGCCCATTAAAACATGGGAGAAGCTTAAAAGGTACTTGAGAAAGGCTTATGTCCCCAGCTACTACTATACAGAGTTGAATAGAAAATTGAGAATGTTTTCTCAAGGATCTATGACAGTGGAGGAGTATGTGCACGAGTTGAATATCTTGAAGTTTCGTGCAAACATTCAAGAAAATGAACGTGAAGCAATGTCAAGAATTATGGATGGCTTGAGGCCAGAGTTGAGAGATAAGCTTGACTTGTACACTTTTGTGGACAAGGAAGAGCTCATACATAAGGCTATAAAGTTGGAGCAGAGAAATAAGAACAAACGTTCCAAGTTCTCTTGGAAAGACTCCAAGACAACTTCCAAATGGAAGGATTCCAAAGCCAAAGATACATCCCAAGCCAAGGAAGAAATAAAGACCAAGTATGAGGGTAAAACTTCTAACCCTAAACCTTCTTCTTATTCATCTAACACTTCTCCTATTAAGTGTTTCAAATGTCATGGTGTGGGCCACATGGCGAAAGATTGTAGCAATAAAAGGGTTATGATCTTGAGAGATGATGGTGGCTATGATAGTGTGCATGAAAGTAATAAAGATGATGCTGATAATGTTGATGATGATTCTACCTCCCATGAATCAAATGATGAGCTTGAATGCAATGGTGTAGTTGACTCTATCTTGGTGGCAAGAAGAGCTCTCAATATTCAACCAAAGGAGGATGATGAACATGAGCAACGCGAGCATATTTTTCACACTAGATGCTTCATCAAAGAGAAAGTGTGTAGCATGGTAATTGATGGTGGTAGTTGCACTAACGTCGCTAGCACTTTACTTGTAGATAAATTATCTTTACTTTTAATTCCACACCCTAAGCCCTACAAATTGCAATGGTTGAATGATTCTGCTGAAATTAGGGTTTCTAAGCAAGTGTTGATTACTTTCTCTGTTGGAGTTTATACTTGTGATGTATTATGTGATGTAGCCCCTATGCTTGCTGGACACTTGTTATTAGGTAGGCCTTGGCAGTTTGATAGTAAGGCTACTCATGATGGTTTTAGAAATTGTTACAAGGTGCCTTTTAAAGGCAAGACTGTTGTATTAAATCCTCTTAGGCCCATCCAAGCCTATGAAGATCAACTAAAGATTACAAGCAAAGGAGAGATCTCCTTGATTGTGGCATGAGTGAGAGAGAAAAGAAAGAGAGTATTACTTTACTTGAAAATCAATCAAAAGAGAGGAAAAAGAGTGGTGAGAAGGTAAGAAAAGAAAAAAATAGAATGGTGGGAGTGAAGGAAAATAGTGAAAAAAAATATTATTGTGTGGGAAAAGTAAGATTCAAGAGGCTTTGATGAGTGAGCAAGCCCTTATTGTAATTCCCAAGAATATTTATTTTTCTACTAACACTTTTGACCCCACTTTGCCTTCTAGTGTTGTCTCTTTGTTGCAGGATTATAGAGATCTATTCCCTGATGAAATTTCTGATGGACTTCCTCGCTTAAGAGGAATTGAGCATAGGATAGATTTCTTGCCTGGAGCTGCTATTCCAAACAAGCCTGCTTATAGGGCTAACCCTGAAGAGACTAAGGAGATCCAGCGCCAAGTAGAGGAATTGATGATGAAAGGCTTTGTGCGTGAGAGCCTTAGCCCTTGTGCTGTCCCTGTTATCTTGGTGCCAAAAAAAGACGGATCTTGGAGGATGTGTGTTGATTGTAGAGCAATCAATAAAATCACTGTAAAGTATCGTTACCCTATCCCTAGACTTGATGATATGCTTGATGAATTGCATGGTGCTTCTATCTTTTCTAAAATTGATCTTAGAAGTGGTTATCATCAAATTCGTATGAAAGAGGGTGATGAATGGAAAACTGCCTTTAAAACTAAATTTGGATTATATGAATGGTTAGTTATGCCTTTTGGTTTGACTAATGCTCCTAGCACTTTTATGGCATTATGAATCATGTTTTTAGAAAGTTTATAGGCAAGTTTGTTGTGGTTTACTTTGATGATATTTTGATTTATAGTAAATCTTTGACTGATCATATGAATCATCTTAAAAATGTGTTTGACATCTTAAGGGAATATAAGTTATATGCTAATTTTCAAAAGTGTTTCTTTTGCATGGACTCTGTTATCTTTTTGGGATTTGTTGTTAGATCACAGGGAATTCGTGTAGATGAGGAGAAAGTTAAGGCTATTCGTGAAACCCTAAGAATGCAAGTGAAGTAAGAAGCTTCCATGGCTTAGCAAGCTTCTATAGGAGATTTGTTAGGGATTTCTCTAGCATTGCTGCCCCTCTTAATGAACTTGTTAAGAAGGATGCGACCTTTAAATGGGGTAAAACACAAGAAAGGGCCTTCCAAACCCTAAAGGATAAATTGACTAATGCCCCTTTACTTGTTTTGCCTAATTTCTCTAAAGTTTGAAATTCAATGTGATGCTTCTGGTATTGGTATAGGTGCTGTTTTAATGCAGGATTCTAAGCCCATAGCTTACTTTAGTGAAAAGCTTCACGGCGCAGCTTTGAATTATTCCACCTATGACAAAGAGCTTTATGCTCTAAAGAGGGCCTTAGAAACATGGCAACATTATTTGTGACCCAAGGAATTTATCATTCATTCTGATCATGAAAGTTTAAAGTTTCTCAAGTCTCAAGGTAAGTTAAACAAGAGACATGCTCGCTGGATGGAATTTATTGAAACCTTTCCTTATGTGATTAAGCATAAGCAAGGTAAAGAAAATATCATTGTTGATGCCTTATCTCGAAGGTATACATTACTTTCCTATTTGCATGCTCAATTACTTGGTTTTGAGATTCTAAAAGATCTTTATAAAACTGATCCTGATTTTGAAAATATTTAGAAATCTTGTGAAAATCATGGATCTGGTGATTTCTTTAAATTTGATGGATTTCTTTTTAAAAAAATAAATTATGCATTCCTATTTGTTCTATGCGTGAGTTGCTTACTAAGGAAGCACATAGTGGTGGTTTGATGGGACACTTTGGTGTAGATAAAACTTTGGCTATTTTGTCTGATCATTTCTTTTGGCCTCACATGCGGAAAGATGTCATATCTGTTTGTGATAAATGCATTAAATGTAGACAGGCAAAATCTAAGATCCAACCTCATGGACTTCACTCTCCTTTACCCGTCCCCTCTCACCCTTGGGAACATATCTCTATGGATTTTGTAATTGGATTGCCTAAATCTTCTGCAGGCAAAGATTTCATATTTGTTGTTGTTGATAGGTTCTCTAAGATGGCACACTTTATTGCTTGTGCTAAGACTAATGATGCTGTTAACATTGCTGACTTATTCTTTAAAGAGATTGTTCGTTTGCATGGTTTACCTAAGACTATTGTGAGTGACAGAGATGTGAAGTTTCTTAGTTATTTCTGGCGTACCCTATGGCATAAATTAGGGACTAAGTTACTTTTTTCCACTACTGCCCATCCACAAACTGATGGTCAAACTGAGGTAGTTAATAGAATTATAACTACATTATTAAGAGCAATAATTCAGAAGAATTTGAAGAATTGGGTGAATTGTTTACCTCATATTGAATTTGCTTACAATAGGGCTGTTCATTCTTCTACTTCTTATTCTCCATTTGAAATTGTTTATGGTTTCAATCTATTATCTCCTATTGATATTTTACCTTTGCCTTTCTCTGAGCATGCTAACACTGATGGCAAGAAAAAAGCTAAGTTTGTGCAGGACTTACATGCTAAGATTAAAGCAAACATAGAGCGAAAGAATGAGCAATATGCCAAGCAAGCTAATAAAGGCAGGAGACGTGTGATCTTTGAGCCTGGAGATTGGGTTTGGTTACATTTAAGGAAAGAGAGATTTCCTAATCAAAGGAAGTCCAAACTTCAAGCTCGAGGAGATGGAACTTTCCAAGTTTTGGAAAGAATTAATGATAATGCTTATAAGATTGATTTGCTTAGCTCTTATGGCAATGTTAGTGCCACATTTAATGTTTCTGATTTATCTTTATATGATTCTGCAGATTCGAGGACGAATCCTTTCCAACTGGGAGGGAATGATGGACCCCATGGCACGGGTGATATAGCATTAATGGTAACGAAGCTTGAGGATGGTAATCATGAGCATGGTGACATAGAAGGAACCCAATACTTCCAATCCAACGTACCTAAAGACCCATTACAACATATTGGAGGTCCAATAACAAGAGCCTGAACTAAAGCCATGAAGCAAGCCTTGTTTAGTCTTGTGCAAGAAGTTCAAGAGCTTAGAGAACATTGGGGCACTCCTTTCAAGCCCAAAAGAGAGCATCTATACGTGTATAATGTATTTAGGATCCAAACTTATGAAGAGTCAAGCCCAAGAGATGCAGACCTTAGCCCAATGCAATGAAGACTACAAGTTGAGCCTCTTGCAAGCAAGGAGGCATGAAACCCTAGTAAAGAAGTCAAGGGTGGCGTGATTTTAAATCCTTTATGATCCCTTGATTGTCTCCTAAGTTATTTTCTATTTTAATGGTCCTTTGATTTGATTTTCTATTTTGAGTCTAGTCAAAGGTTAAAATTAATTATAGTATTAATTTCTAAATTTTGTAATCCCATAATTTTAGGATCACATCTCCTAAATTATGTGGCTGAATATTTTATCATTATTTTATATTATTTCTCCTTTTAGTATTAGGAAATTAGGGTTTTAATTTTAGGAAATATTTTTTCTATGAGCCTATATAAATTAGGCATGCTCCCTATTGTAAAAACACAGAAGTTGAATGAAATTATTTTCATTTTAGAGTTTATAACTCTTGTGAGCCTTAGTGCTTTGTGGTGATATCCCGTGTGAGAAACAGACGTGATCAAGAGCGTGATCAACTCTTGTGGTGTCTTCGAAGGTTGAGGTTCCTAGAGGCAGGTGCTCTAGAGGATCTTCTCCTTGATCATTATCCTATTGTTTACTTTATACCTTTCTTTATTTCCGTCATAAATTTCATCCCTTTCTTTTTGTTTTTGTGTTTTTGTTGTTTTAGAGTTCTGTCCCTAAACTAGCACGATTCTGCTTCCGCGTCCCTATCAGATAGAGCTAAGAAAGCTTCTGCAATCATCTTGAACACGTTCGATGCTCCAGAACATGACGTTTTAGAAGGACTATCATCCATCTTGCCTCCAATCTACTCTATCGGTCCCTTAAATCTACTCACCAACGAAATCACTGACAAGAACTTGAAGCAAATCGGATCAAACCTATGGAAGGAAGAACCAGAGTGTCTGGAATGGCTAGACATGAAAGAACCAGACTCTGTTGTATACGTCAACTTCTGGAGCATCAGAGTGATGACGAGAGAGCAAATGATGGAGTTTGCATGGGGACTTGCTAACAGAAACAAAACCTTCTTGTGGGTAATCCGACCCAATCTTGTTACGGGCGATAAAGCAGTTCTTCCTCCAGAATTCATCGAAGAAACCAGAAACAGAGGGCTGTTATCAAGTTGGTGTCCACAAGAACAAGTTCTGGCTCATCCTTCAGTGGGAGGATTCTTGACGCATAGTGGATGGAACTCAACTATTGAAAGTATCTGCGGTGGTGTGGCTATGACATGTTGGCCGTTCTTCGCAGAGCAACAGACGAATTGTAGATTTGCGAGCAGAGAATGGGGAATTGGGTTGGAGATAGAGAGTGATGTGAAGAGGGAAGGAGTAGAGATGCTTGTGAAGGAATTAATGGAGGGAGAGAAGGGGAAAGAGATGAAGAAGGCGGCACTTGAATGGAAGAAAATGGCGGAGGAAGCAACCAGCAGACCTGGTGGATCTTCGTTTCAGAATTTTGAGACCGTGGTACGACAAGTTCTTCTGGCAAATAAAACTATTACCAAGTAGAGGGATTTGTTGTTGTTGTTTTTTAAATCAGAACACGTTGATTTTGTTATAACTTATTGTTAATTATGAGCTTCCATTTCCATTTATATCATATGCCAGTTTTATTGTATGTGTCCCAAAGTCCTTGCATTGTTATCTCTAAGTCGGTGATATATAATTACATGTATAAAATGCTTCCTTCAGGTCATTTTAACAAATTCGTTAATCATTCCTTTTATAATTTTTTTACAACAGTTCTATTTAGGAAAAATTATGTATAGCTTTGTATAAGAGTCTCATGAAACTCAGAAATTACGGTCAAATCCTTTTGGTATTTAAGTATAATTTGTGGTAAGGGTGTAAAGATAAATATATCAAATTATACATGAACAATGATGCATTTATATTTATAAAATATGAAATATAACTTATGAATTAAGATTTTTTAGTTATAAATTATGAAGTTGTAATTGTAAATAAAGTGTAAATGTGATTTCAATATATTATTTATAAAACATAAAATATGACTTGTGAATTAAGAATTTTTTCACTTGAAAAATTGTAAAATTACAGTTGTAAGTAAAAGGTAAATATGATTTTAATATATTGTTATAAAATAAAAAATCTGACTTGTGAATTAAGGATTTATATTTATAAACTGTAAAGTTGTAGTTATAAAGTAAGGTAAATATGATTTCAGCCTATTGTTATTTTTTTTTTTAGTAACTAGGGTCATGAAGATCTTTTCACTTAAAATTTCAATTATATTTTGGTCCACGATGCTTGATTGTATTTTCCAAGTTTACAGGATCTATTTGTAGGTTAGTCTTTCATATGTGACCTATACATAATTTTTCCTTCTATTTATAAGTCAATTTACAAAATTTATGAAGTAATTAAATTCTAATTACTTATTATGGACAATGTCCTTCATTGTATAAAAGGGAGGATGAGAAATAAATCCTTATGAAATAAAAAAATAATAATTTAGTCTCACAAAATATGATAATTTTTTTAAGTCCCAAGGAACGTAATTGTTATTGAAGTTTTTGATTAAATGACAATAATATCCTTTAATTTTAAAAAAAATGAAGAAAAATGGTGAGAAAAACTTATGAATGCCTAAACCACTTTATTTTTTTATTGAACTAGATTTGTGAATTTCAAAATTAAAGTTGTGAACAAAAAATATGTTTTGTTGTACTTTGCTAATTGAAGAAAAATGGTGAGAGAATGTTACAAATGCCTAAACCAATTTAGTAGTTTACTGAACCAAAATTATGAATTCTAAAATTAAAGTTGAATCAAAAAAACTTTGTTGTACTTTGTCAATTATAGAAAAATGATGAAAGAAAATTATAAATGCTTAAATCACTTTAATTATTTACTGAACTAGAATTGCGAATTTCAAAACTAAAATTATAAACAAAAAAATATAAAAGGTATTATTATATTTTACAGGATCAAATTATTATTTCTCTATTTCAAAATGATTTATTTATCATTTTCTATATAAAATAAAAGGGGGAATACCCTCCCTTACACATTTAGTCCAACATGAATCATTATGTGGAAGGTTCAGGAAAACATATTGGGAGTAAAACTCATCTTTAGCAAATTCAATTGCCTGCAAGAAGTAACACATCCATGAGAAAAGAACTTTGTTTCAATTTATCTAGACTAAGTGTGCGTTTGGTTTTCAGTTTGGCAAAAGTTCATTTGGTGAAAGTTCATTTGGTGAAAGTCAGTTTAATAAAAGTCAGTTGTTGTAACGAAATTTGTATTTGGATATATTTTTTCAAAAGTCAGTTTGATACATTGAAAGTTGTTTGGTTTGTGAAAGTGAGATATTCTTTTGAATGTGTAATTACCAAAAAGGACATTGATTTATAATGATTTATAATTTTTATTATACAAATGTAATATATTCAAAATATTTAAAAAATGTAATAAAGATTATAAATAACATAAATTTTGATCTATAATGCTAAAAATTTGATCTCTAATTATTTATATTTTTTAATTTGTAATTTTAAAAGATGTAATAAAGATTTGTAATTTTTATTATACATTAATGCTAAAAATTAACATGATTAATTACTCAATTTATAATACTAAAAAAATTGATACCTAATTATTATTATTAAAATGATAATTATATTTTTAATGAATTAACTATTTTTTAAATAAAAAAAATAAGAGATTAAACTTAGGGTAGTATGGTTAAATAACATCCTACTTTTCAAATCCACTTTTCAAAAGCTTCAAATAGTTACATTTCAGAAATTCACTTTCAGCTACTGTTTGAATGTACTTTCAGGATGTGCTTTTCTGCCAAATATTCTACCCAAACAACTTTCAACTTTCTGAAAGTGAAATTTTACTTTCTGAACGTGAAATGGAGGAAAACCAAACGGACCCTAAAACTTATAACTTGTTATAAGTACGTATTAGTTGAGTTGAGTGGAATGTATTCACAAAGCCCCTTCTCCACCAAAAATATATGAATAAAGGAATAATAAATAGACAAAGGCTTGATGTTACTCCAAGTTGTGACTTGCAAGAATGGTTATAAATGTGGACGAAGTTTTAGTCAAACATGTAATTTAGCGTCACAATTCAATAATAATTTTGTTATGTTTGTTTTCGTACAACAGAACCAAAGGATTGGGTCAAAATAAATTAGTTGAACTTCAAAAAAAATGACAAATACATCCTAACAAATTGAATTATAATAATTAGGTATCTAATAATTTTTTTTTAAAAGTTGTAAATATTTCTTTAAATAGTTCTAATTTTTTTTATAATATAAGAGTTATGTAATGTCCGCCTTAACATTACCAGGACAACATTCTTATACGCCGTTGTAATAACTAGGAATAGTCAAATTCTAAGAGGGAGTTATCACAACCCAAGGGGTTAAAAGATAATTAGTTAAAATAACAAGATCCTAAGAAAACCCTTTTAAAATAGTGTTTGAACTCAAATTATGATTTAAAATCAATTAAGAGCAAATATGGAAGCATGTAAATCAAACCACTTCAAATTAAGTTAAAACAAACCACTTTTTAAAAATTTTGGCACATTGGTCACGGTATGAACTGTGCCTACTGTGATAGATGGCATAGAGGGACAAGTCACTCGAAGGCCTCTTACGTCGCGGTGCAACTACCATGCGCCGCGGTGTGCATTTACTATCATGATAGCAGATTGCTGTCATGATAGCTCTCCAAACTTTTGGAGCACGCCATTTTGCTATCTGACACTCGATTTGGGTGGTTCAACTGTCACACTCAAACAATCATTTGTTTAAGAGATGGATACCCAAACTCAAAATAGTTTGTTTCTACTTCAAAACACATTCAAAAGTATCCAACTCACAATACCAAATGCTATTAGCCTTAGAGACATTTCGACCACCTCAAATGGATCACACACAACATGATAATTCAATCATAACACACAATTAAGCATTCACACTCAAAATGATCATTAAAAACCCAGTTCACAACAACATAAGGGGTAGATAAAACCTAACACATATATCAACTTGGTTATTTTGGCACATCAATCATTTTAAGTAAGTATAACTTGGCCAAGCACACACACTTAATCCACAACATCAACCTTAGACTAATATACACACACCCATATCACAAATTCATATCAAGAGATAATCACAACAATGTCATATTTCTAAGTTGGCATTATATATTGACAATATTTATTACAATACCCAAAAAGAATAAAGGAAAGATGTAATAGGATAGCAAGTTGTAATATTCTTACTCTGCTAAACACAATTAACCAATATAGATTCTGGTAATCAAAGACTTAACTCAAAAAGATAATTACCAAGCTTTAATGCAAATTCAAAAGCAAGGGATCCTAAGTTTTCTAAATAACAATGAGTTTAAATAATCAAAATCCTTTATATCAGAGTAAAATAAGTTTCAGAAGCACGTGATATCTCGGAGGAGTGAAAGAAATCAAAAACAAGTGAACAATGACTCTTATAATTTGTGATAAAGCAGTGCACTGTGGCTCGTGCATGCTGTGTTGTAGCGTGTTGCTCTCTATGTCACGCACCATGGCTCAGGCACCACGCACCATGGCGTGTTGCACTAAAATTCAACTAATTCTACTATCATTTAACAGGAAAATTAGAAAACTTCTTATGTGCCTCAATTCTTCATCCAATGTTCAAATGATATGATCTAGGTGTTTATAAAAAGCTCTTTATATAAATAGCTAATGGCACCAAAACAAGTCAGACTAAGAAGTTAGACACCAAACACAGTTTAACCACTTTTCAAAACTTTCACACAAAATGGGTGCCCAAAACCCTCAACATGTGCCAAAAGCATTTCCTAACACCTAGACCATATCTATTAGACCTAAAACTATTAGTACAACATGTCACAAGCACTAAAATAATAGTCTAACAAAATTCACTTCTCAACCCCATTTTACTAAAAACAAAGGGGGAGGTAAATTGTTATTGTATTTCACTTAAATCATTCAAAACATATTCAAATCTTCATTTCTACACTTGCACTAGTATTTTGGTCTTATAAACATATATATATATATATATATATCTCAACATACATAAATACGTAAGGCCTAAAATACAAATAAGACATTTGCAACGATAAAATAGTGCAAGTGAGATGGCATGCATCCTAGAATTGGCATTTATATACTGTTACACAAAATAAATCTAAGCTAAAGGCATACAGTAGGAATATACTAATTTCTAACCCTTTGAGCCTTCTCCCTCTCTACACCAGAGCTAGAGCTTGATAAGTATTAGATGAAAGGGGTGAGTCTAGCCACTCAATAACCAATGTTAGACCTACCCTATGCAATTATATATCAATTATAAACTAAGTATATGCATAAGGAACTAAGTGTGTAAAACATGCTCATGTATATTATAATTTATCATTTATCATTTAATGACTTCTTTATCTCACATATACTAGGTGCATTATCATCATATTTTTAGATATGTGACCATGACCCATTATTCACATGACTTGCCACAACTTAACACGTGTGACACGTCATATATTTGTGTAGGTAATGATCAACTAACATTATAACCTCCTTATTTTTCTCAGACTAAAATCATGGGGTATAACATTGAATAGGGCTTCATTCGTGTAACTGGACTACCCAAGCTCACCAATCATGAGGTGTGACCCGATTAAAGATCATAAGACTCACTCTCGGACCATGGCTTCCCCCATTCTCAAATCCCTGAAGTGTCTCATACCCTAGGGCATTCTCCTCATTAAACTAGTGGAGATAGTTAGGTTCTAATTTCTTGACAAACTATAAGACAGTCCCTCAACAAACTGTGGGACAAGGCTATACTCTCGTGCATCAGAGGGCAGCATAAATACCATATAAATTTTTCTCTACTCCCAATCCTTAGGTGAACTCCCATTACTAATCATGCCATAATCAATACTCACTCATTTTCACACTTTTATTTTCATTTACTCATTATCACCACAATCATGTTAGGTTCACGACTGTGTGCTACCCAAGTGCATATCAATTTCTTATCTTTCGCTTATAATACTTAAACCTATTTTTCAATCACAATTGCTCATTTATAACACACCATCAAATTTATCTTTCTAAAGACATATGCATGTTCATATTCAAAACATCTTGATTAGGCATTTGCATTTCAAGCCACAAAAACTTTATGCATATTCAAGTTTTTTATATACTCATCAAAACTAACACATGCTTTTCACATTGAAAATCAACCCATGTATGCCACACTCACAATAAAAATCAATTTACAATCAATTAATATATAACTACTTAAAGTAGAGTTTTTCCTGGTTACCTCAAACATTTAAGAGGTCAAAGATTTACCCTCAATCTATTAGCTTCCAAGCTTGAATTTTTTAATCCAATACGTGATCAAGAGCTAAAAACTACAATTAACCAAGTTGAATTTCATCAACGTGATCAACTCAAGCATTAAACCCTCAATCCTCTACTTTTAAATTACCCAATGTTCACTTTACATGAGTTGGAGCGTATCCATTGGGTTCATTAATTACCTTTAGTCCCCAATAATATTAATAAACTATTAAATTTTCATTAATAGCATCACAGTCTTCTAACTACCCATAATAAATGAGATTTTTTTGATATTAATGGTGACCAACAATCCAAGATACCAAAAATTCATTATATTAAGTTTAGATACTCTAATTTACTCCCATTAACTCCATTTGAGTCAATAAATTTGGACCCATAACCTATATGGACTGAAATTTCACTTCCACTATCAAACTCTAATCATAAACTCATAAATATGGAAGAAGTGGAGGGATTAAGGAGTGTGGTATTTACCTTGGGTGTTTGTAGCCTCTAAAATACTCCTAATGTCGTCTATTAGTAAACCCTAGCAGAGCTTGGTGCATCCTCTTCATTCTTTTCTTTCTCTTCTCTCTTTTTTGTATTAGGTTCGCATATGATAAATTGTAGGAAATGGCCATGTGTTGCAGCGGATGCACAATGCGTCACGACGCATGGCACAGAGAGGTCCTCCCTTATATTAGAAGTGTCTGTGCACTATAACAGATGATCTATATGTCACAGCATGCGGCACAGCAGCATCACTTTTCATTTTCTTCTCCTTCTAATGCTCCGGTGGCCTACCTTGGTATCGGACTCACAATTAGGGCTAAAATACCATCAAATATACTTATTAGATCTCCTTGGCCACACACCACCTTAACTTGCTTAATTATCCTAATTAGGTTTAATTAATCAGTCGATTAAAAACTAAGATGTTACAGAAGAGATATACAATTATGCTCTTTACTCTTCAAACACCCATTTCTTCTCCTTGTCCCTATCGGAGCCCTCACCTATAAAATATAACCTCGGGGTGAGATAGACATTTCAGTGACAGAATAATTTACTACTATTAATTAACATGCACAATCATAAGAGAGTAAAATCATAGAACTCCAAATATACTTTTAGCGTATCACTACATACTCTTTTCATCAGTACAAATCTTTTACCACTAGTATGATCATTCTGCCATTCGAGCCTCGATATCACCCTGACTAAAACCATAAGCTCTTGAACCAAGTGTATGTTCACAATGGTTTGAGCTCACTTTCAGTGGTATCTAAAAAAATGAGATGTTTTAGGCAACACTATAAAAAAAATTATTAAAATAAAGACAAAAAATAGAGACAATCTAATTATATTTTCTAATAGAAATGAAAATAAAGACTAATTATATTTTTAAAGATGAATTTAATTTAAAAGTATTTTAAAATATAGAGATAAATTTATAGATGACTTATATACATCTTTAAAAAAAGCCTTGCAAAACCCATCTCAACTTCTATCATTATTAATTAAAATCTTATTTTTTTAAAAAAATTAAAGTATTAGAGACAAGTTTAGAGATGAATAAATTTCATCCTTAAACTAATCATTCCCAAATTCATCTCTAATATTAATTTTATATTTTTTTAATTTAGAGACTAAATTTGATACAGATTTTTTATAAATTTAGAGACAAAAATTTAACCATCTCTAACCCCCTCTCTATGTTTCTTTAAAATTTCATAATTTTATTTTTATTAATTTAGAGATGGAATTATAGATTATTGAAATAAACATATTAAAGATGTAATTATTTTTGTTTCTCAATACGTCTCTAATTTAAAGTAAGGACAGATTTAGAGACAAAGTTACATTTTTAATTTTTTTAATTTTTAAATTATCAATTGCATTAATACATGTTTGAAATATATTAAAATGAAAATTAATTTTAAAAGATGTAGAAAAAATTTCATCATTACTTAGTGAGCTCCTATTCAATGCAAACAACAAAAATTTGATTTTTGTATTCAAAAAAATTATCTTCAAAATTTATAGGGTATTTAAAAATATTTTACACGTTATTTAAATCTTTCTCTTTTTCTTTTTCTCTTTATCATATTTAACCATTCTCATTTTTTAAATAACTATAAATAATATTTATACTAATAAAATTAATTATTTTAGTACAAAATATAATTTTTTATTCTAATTGTGTGTGTGTATGAATATTGTTCATTTTCAGCAAAAGAAAAGAAAAATAAATTTTAAAGTATATAAGAAAATAATTATTTTATTGATACATAGCTTAACTTAAAATATTAAATAAAATAATATTTAATATATGATAAATAGAATAAAGTATTAATATATGTCTAGCATATTTATAAGATTTTAAATTTTAAATTTGTTCCATATTAATAAATTTGATAAAAAATAATTTTTAAATACAAAAAATCATATATTTAAATTAAATATTTCATTTAAGTATTTTTTATTTTAAAATTTATTAGTATTCATTACAAAATTAAAATTGTTCAAATGACAAAATTTTTATGATCAAAATTATTTTTTATTAAAATAATATGACAAGTGTACATAAAATTTATTTGTAAGAAAGAATGAGAAACATTTAACTATTGTGGGAGAAGACAAAAATTGATTCATTTATTATTAATTTTTCAGAATAAGATGGAGAAGGTGAAAGTAAATATTTAATTTAAATAAATTATATAATTAATAATTTTTATTTTTAAAATAATATTTTTATGTAAAAAATTTGTTTCATTTTAAGCTCATTTCCTAATGAAATAATATTTTATTAAAAATATGATATAATTAGTCATATAAATAATTTTATCATATTAAAATTGAAAATAAAATATGATACATGTATATCTTTTTAACAATATATTATTTTATATATATGTACATAGTTAAGTAATTTATATTTAATTTTGCATATAATAATTATAATTATATTTTAATTCAATTGATGAAAAAGAGGATCCAAGGTTTGGAAGGTGGGAAGTTAATGAATCAAATCTTAACTTTGCATATTTTATACATGTGATGGCAGCTGACATGGCATGACCCACACTTGGACAGATGAGTTGGCATATGCAAATGCGCAAGTGACTAGTGAGTTGTCAAGTAATGTGGCACCAACTGATTTACACATGGCAAGCGATGTGGCACTGACATAATAGTAGAGACTTGAAGAATTTAGTTTTTATTTTTTTAAGATGGATTTAAAGACTATTTTATTCCGTCTCTATCATTTTATATAATTTTTAGAATATTTTATACCAACAAATTTTTTATAAAATTTAGAAGCGACATTTTTTATTCGGAGATAGAATAAATCATTCTCTATCAGTGACAACTTAAAGAATTCATTGTTGATTATCGAGCGACTGCTCTTTTTGAGATATTGCAATATTCATCTCTAAATCTATCTGTACTTGTTTAGAGATGAATTTTTTACTAGTTAGAGATAGATTATTGAGCTTTTCAAAGCAACATTTTTTTTTTTATAGTGTAAGACTTATATACTTAACTTTATATATTAAAATATTTTTTCTAATTAAGCCAAAACATGTATATTTTAATATATTAATAATATTATTAATAATTTTTATAGAATATATAATCTATAAAAAATATACATATTTTAATTTAATTAAAAATAAATATGTTAAGTATATAAAAATAAGTACATTCGTTCTTTCCATATTCTAAAAGGGGGATCAAATAATGTCAAACCAAAAAAGCAACGAGTTTCAGAAAAAAAGGGGTCTGATGTCAAACCAAAAGGCGAAAAGTCAAAAGTTTTAGTTTTTATAGTATAATCAGTTAAATAAGAAGTTAAATCAATAATGTAATAATTAAATAAAAATAATATTTAAAATATATAACATATATATATATATATATATAAATTCATATTATGCCTCATTGTCACAAGAATAACAGGATGACCATAACTTAAATTGTAAGTCATAATTTTATAAATTATCAAATATAGGTGTATTTTAGTTAAATTATATATGAGTATGTTTAAAAGTATTTGCATTTATATCATAATTGTTAACATTTTCCTAAAAAAATAATCCCAAATCAAATTATATTATTATATACATGTGAAGGGTGTAAAAATAAAGTTGCTTTTTATAGGATTCAATTTTTAGATTTTTGTAGTTTTTTAAAGTCTTTTTAGCCTTTTTTTTTTATTTCAAGTATAGTCGCACTTGACTTACTAAAAATCTCTTTGGGTTATTAATTCTTATTTAATAGTAGCTCAACTTCGGCCCAACTCAGTTCAACTAAGAAAACTATGTTTTGATCCAAACTGAATTGTCAATGAATTTAGCTAACAATCCAACCAGTCTGATTTGGTTCTTGAAATAGCAGCAAAGAGGAATCATTAACCATTTTTATTACACTACTAGACTTCGATTATTTGCTTAACATGATAAATTATAAGATGCATGTTACATGATATCAATTATGAATGTATTGTAATTTTCTGTATATTTATATATAACATAAAAATCATAAAATTGTTACATTATGTTTAAAATATGAATAGTACAAGCACACATCATATTAGACTTGTAACAAAGGCGTATAATCTCACTTTATATTTTATATTGATAATGATATTGACAATAATGCTTGATTCTACTGTTAGTTTAATTATTAGGCTTCTCACTTTGCTATTTATGTTTTGTAAGCCCCAAATGCATGTTCATGTTTGTATTTGCGTTTTCCCCGCTCTTTTTTTTTTTTTTTCCCGGAGTTTGTCATGATCACGTAATACTTGTAATCCATACATCTTGATCTTAACTTCTTGTTCAATCAATTTGAAATTTCCACAATAGACAGGTGTTTCGGCCCAAGTAATCTTACTATATTGTATAATCTGTTAGTAATATATAAACAATTAATATATAAAATTTTTTTATGTTAAAATTGTTTTTAGTTATAATAAATAAACATATGAAGAAAATATTTTAGATTGGGTTGTGGTTCTTCTTCTTCTTATTATTATTCAATAATGACGTGACGTAGTCGGTAGTCTCACTTGGATTTGATTGCCCTTTTTGAATTTTCCTGGCAGACTTCTAATTTTTCTTCCCATATAATGGTAGGAATTAGGAAAGCAACAATAATAATATTAGTACTAAATAGAAGGTCTATTAATATTTGAAATAAAAATATTGTTATCATTTTTTTACATTCACATTATATACACGTGCGTAGTATACAAACAAGATAAATATGAATACATATATGTATATCTATAGATAATGATTTCTTATTGCCTTTTTTTCATAAGGCCTAATTATAAGGCCTTAGTACTTCACAGAGATGGGGAAATTTTGTTCAATTTTGGTAATTTTATTAAATTTATCAATAATTTGAATTAGTTTCTAAATTATCTTGAGAAAATTAATATGCAAGTCTTTCTAGTTTTTATTGATTTTGAATTCAGTACTTGTAATTTATTTTGTTTTAATCAAGTTCTTATAATTTGATTGATTAAATATATTAGCATTTGAAGGTTAAAATTATTAGAGAATGATTAAATTAAAAAATTTAAATTTCTAAAAATGATTTAATATTTTTAGCCAAAAAAAGAAAAAATTGATTATATAAAATTTTATATTTTTTTATTATTTTTTTATGAAAATTATATACAAAATTTATTTATAAAACATAATCTAATGATATAATTTTGAGTTATAAAAATATGTAATTAATTTTAAAGTTACATAATATTTAAATAAAAAAATAAAAGTGCTAAATTTTATTTAAAAAAATTAAGGATTTAATATTTAAAATTAATACATTTAATTCATCAAATTATGAGGACTAATTAAAATAAAATAAATTGCAAGAACTTAATTTTTCCTCCAATCCCTCTTTTAACTTAATTTATCCCTGTTTGTTTATTTTTGTAATTTACAACTAGTAATTCAAGCTAATCGAACTTATTTGGATTAGTCTTGAAGTACCATATCTTTTTAAAAAGTTTTATATAGTTAAACATAACCTTAGCTTTTTTCAGGTGGGTTTAAACTTAATTTGAATTATCGACTCTACATACATATAGAGTCGGTAATTCTAATGTTGAACTTATTCAGATTGGATCTTATTTAGAGAAAAAGGGGCATATGCCCTCACACTCACATCAATTTTATTTTTTATTTTTTTATCTTTTTTACCCAAAAATTTTCATGTCTGATTATTGTAAAATTAATCCTTTTGAAAAATTTAAGTATCAATTAGAAGGTTATCCTCTCTTAAAAGACATTTTTTATACACACTTCTAACAATTAAAACTCTAAAATAATACTTAAGAGGCCTAGATCATTCATGTCATATTCACTGTTTTTATTTTTACTAAGACAACAGTAAAATAATACGAGGCCATTTGCCCACAATGGGGTCAGCTTCCCTCCTCTGACTTCACACTCATTCGCGCCTCCTTCGACCCAAAAACACACCGCATCAATTGTGAAACAAAATCTGGACTATCTATTTCACCAAACAATTCCAGCATTTCATTATCATTATATTTTGTTTTTCACTCTTTTGCTTTATGCTTTCGATTGCGATTGCTCCTTTTTAGAATCACGTGACGATGTAGATTCTTACTGTCAGCCAAATGCAAAAAGCTTTATTTCTAGTTTAGTTCACTATCATTCTTCACTACTTTTTTTTGCCTTAAATTAAAGATCCTGTCTGAGTCTCATATCTGAGAATCTCGACAGAGTGAGATTTATCATCCTATCTAAAGGTTCAAGGAAGGAAGAGTGTAAAGGGGAAAAACCTCTGCTACTGCAATATATGAAAGTTCTCTCTATTTTTCAAAACTTGAATTTTATCTATTTTGTTCTTCAAGTCAGAGTGTGTTTGAATTTTCTTAATTTAATCTTTCGAACCTAAGTTGGAGCCGGAGGAGGATGCTACTTGATGTACTATGTCTAGTTCATAATTATGAATTTTCTTAGATAAAAAAATTATTATGAATTTTCGTCTGAAAGCTATGAATTCATGTGTTGATTTGCAAGTCAATATAGCTTGAGTTCCAATAAATTGGAATGATACAGTATCGCTTATAGTTTGTGTTTGTCTTTTTATGCTCTCTTCCTTCCATAATTATTCGCATAGGTTCCTGAATTTCTTTAGAAAAGCAATTTAAAGTATCCACTCTAGTAAATTGAAGAGATAAACTAAAAAGCTTTTCCTAGCTTTGTTTAGAGATGAACCATGAATAGATAGTTGCTGCGAAAGCAGGAATCATTCTTGATAAATATGAGTTGACTATGTATGGAGTTATGTATAAATTCAACTTCTTTTTTTTGTGTGCATGGTTCCTAGCTAAAAGGGAAAGGCTATCAAGGTCCTATATTTGTAGGAAAGAACATGGCATATGTGGCAAGTGCTCAAACATTACTGAACTATAACTCTGTAACTACCTGAGTATGTGATTCTAATATAAATACCACACTCTAAAAGCAATATGTATGCATATTAAATTAACATTCTTATATGTTGCATCTAGTTTGGGCTATTACTTCTCGAAACTAATTGTTGCAATTAGGATTGGACAAAAGGCAATTATACATTGATTCCTATGTCTGACTTTCAACAAAAATACAATATGCCATATTACAACTTGCACCTTAATTTATATGATCTACTTGCAGTTTTGCTTTGCCATACAATATGCAGATTTTTTGCTAAAAATATGCAGAATTTTTACAAGAAAAATATGCAATGATGTAGTTAGTCAATTCCAAGCCCATAACCCATACAATATTTAGAGCTTGATCACTTCATGGTGTATCTACAAACATATACATATAGTCTTTAATGTATTACAGTTGGGCATAATTGGATATAAATATAGAACTTGTGGTAAATTCATATATTACACTTTTCCCCTCATACATTGTGATAGATAATGACAATGATTGTATACTATGAAATTATATTTGTAGTACAAAAACAAAAGTCCAATTGTGAAGCCGAGCTACACATGATCAAAAGAGAGCAATCCAAGAGTAATAAAAGCTATACAATTATCCAATGGCTTCTATGACTAAAACAAGAGCATCTTGAGTGGAATCTGAGACGAAAAGAAGCTAAGCAACCGTAATTGAAATGAAGCATCCCAGATTAGTAGAAGTAATGGCTAGAACAAAGGAAGAAAATGGAATTGAAATGAAGCAGTTGGACTAGAGGATTTGAACTAGATAACTTCATTTAGAAGGATCTTTGTTGAATTGTGAACCTGTATTTGCACATGAAAAATGCAAATAAATATTGTATTGTCTTTAAACTATCAAGTGTAATAAAAAGTTACATTGATTTGAATAAAAGTGAATTATTTTTTATCTAGAAATTGTTATAATTTACCATTTGTAAATTCGTAGTTGAATTGTATTGCTTCAATTGATGTCAATCACAATCAAGTGGTGCCTATATTTGGAGAAAAGAGAAAGAATGTTTAAATATATATGTTCTAGATCTAAAACTAGTTGGAGTGTTTTGTAGTTACCATCAATGAATTGGTAAAATTCATTTGACTTGATCCATGTACATCCCAAAAATTTTTAAAACTCGATTTTATTTTAAAAAAAAAAAAAAAATATCTATATTAAATTAAATTTTAGAATAATTTGATAGAGGTCCAGAATTTAAATTTTTCTCAGCAAAAGTTTGGTTTTATTTGATTTTTAACTATGAAAAAAATTATCAAAGTTGACCCGAGCTTTTGTGTTATAATAAAAATGTTGGGCCCTTTATTGTAATTTTTTCCAAAGTCTAATATCTGCAATTTAAAGAGCAAAAGAATGCAGAAAATGAAAACAAAGAAGGAAAGAAACGCATAAACGAAGGGAGAGAGGAAGAAGAGAAGAGAAGAGAATGAGAGGGAGTTGGGCTTAGATCTAGGAGTTTTTGCGACCGTTGCGAGCTTGGCTACAACAATAGGTAAACTCCCTACTTCAACCCTCTTCCATTCCTCTTGATTTTTTCAATTTTTGAAAGAGAAAATTTCTGAATTTTGATCCAAAGGCTTTATTCTTGTAAGCTTTTATTTCTTTAGATCCTAGGGAGGATGTTTTGAGTTTCCATATAGTGATCTAACATTTTGAGTGGATAATTGGATGCAAAGAGGTAATTTTAGGCACCAATTAAACCTTGAGAGATTGAGTTTGCTCCTCAATGGTTTAAGCCTATTGATTCAGTTATAATTTGCTATTTGAGCCAATAAGATTTAAATTAGCTTTGGTTTCATTATAGGGATAATGGTGAAAGTTGGTGACACTAAGTGAAGGTTCTTAATTGACTAAAAATTATATTAAATTAAAAATTAGCCTAGTGATGGCTAATAAATGATTTTGGTGGTTAAGTGATACTATATGAATAGTTGGTTTAATATATGGACTATTAGGATGGATTATGACTCATTGACCCAAGTGTGTGGTATGAGTTATAGTCTTCATTAATGCTATTTAACATGATAAGTGATGTGGATCACTTATATGTTGTAAGGGATTGTTGTTGTGTGAATTTGTTTAGAAGTTAAGGAACAAGCTGAGCCCTATTTTATAAAAGAGGAACTCTTTTGGTACCAAAGGGTTGAGGTAACATGAAAATTTATATTTCTTATTACTTTATTTTAGCTATTTTTGAATAATATTACTAGCTATCATGCATTACATATTTTAAAAGATTAAATGTGCTTATAATGGGTTATGGGGTACTACTTTGATTATCTGCATATATTTTCTAAATGTTTAACAACAATGTTTTTATGGAAACGAAATTTGTTGCATGAATTGTAATCATTAAAGATAGAAGTTGCATTTAAAAAAGTGTAACTAAGTAAGGTACCTTAGATAGGCTAAGGACCAATTTAAGGGAGATTTATAAATATTATACTACCTTAGAGTGTTGAAGTGATCAATACTCGGAAAAGGTAGACACGAATAAAGGCATGATCTTGGTGGGAGTTTACTAATGAGAAGGTGTGGACTTGTGATATTCTATGGCACACTGCTAGTACTCAGTGTTGCCTTACGTATTGTGGGCTTAGTGCACTAAAGTGGTTAGTGTATTGAGTGTTCGACACCTTCAGTGGGGGGGGGAGGGAATCCGACATATGAAGTGTGAGGTTGAGTGCCTAGGCCAAGCTAGCCCTCAACATGGAGAGCAAGTCGAGTTGGCTCTGGGAGGGAGTTAGCTTTGACTGCTCAGGCTTCACGTCGAAGAGGCATAGGCGGTTCAGTGGATTAGATCATGACTTAATTATGCTTTGTGCCTATAGAGGTACACGTAGGTATAAAGTTTACCTGCGAGTTAAAGAGTGCCAGGGGGGTATTATGTGGTCATGAGAGGCTATACCGGCCTAGGTCATGCATTCATGCATTTTAAATGGCTAAATTATATTATGTTAAATTTATTATTCATTTAATCAATTATGGCTTGCTTTATGATAATCAATGTAGATTTCTTTACTATTGAGACTGTGGTTGTCTCACCCCTTTTTTTCAATATTTCCAGGTCCAGGCGAAGGAACAGTAGAGGACGGGGGAAAGGAGTAGAGCTAGGGGTGTTTGTGAACTATAAAGAACTACAACCTCTTTCTTTGAGCAAATCTATTGTAATGTATTTAGAATTAGGGTACCAGTAGGATATGATTATGTATATGTGCGTGATATGTGTGGATTGTATGGCTTATGTATGAATTTTGTTTGCTTGTAGACTTGTGGCTAGAAAACTTGGCTTAGTGGCGGTTTGTTTTTGAAGATATTTAGTAGACTAATTTTTCACTACAAGCAAATATTTATTTTGGCATATATGTGATTCCACAAGCAAATGCAAAGTGGTTGCATTGCAAATGGTGTGCTATGAGCAAACATATACCTTGGATAGAGAGAGTGGATGCGTGGGCCCATAGAGATCTTGAGCCAAGTGAAAATGTTTAGCGTGTGTATTCATATGTATATTAATATTTGGAATAGTTTTTGACCACTCTTGCGTGATTTGTGCATTTTGGGGATTTAGGGTCTATTTTGGGAAATGGCACCCGGGTGGTTAAATTTTGGTATAAATAATTTTTCTATCATTTAAATATTCTATCAGGTGTTTTAGTCCTATTTTATGTGTCCCAAATGTTCCCACAAGTTTGTGACCATTAGGATGAGATTTGGACATTTTGAAAATGATTTTTACCAAAAAAAACTGTACTTTTGCATTCGAGTGTCCAAATCTTAATCCAACGTTGGATTTTTCTAAAATTTGGGTCACAAGTAAAACCTTTTATAAGCTTCGTGTGGGCTTTAAATTATGTCGATCAGATATCGATGAAGAAACGGCGCACTCTGAAATTTGGTCCGGAGGAAAGTATATGACAGTAAAAGTGCTGTCATGAGAGCAATAATTAATAATGTTGCAACATGCATGAAATTCATTCGTCCATTAGATCTTTCCAAAAAATTTGATATCTAATAGTACTATTTAAAGTGACATATGGCTTTGAAATTGCTCTGATCGGAGGTCAGATGATAAAATGGTGCAGCCCGAAAGTTAGTCCGGAGGTGCTGTCATGACAACTTTAGCTATCATGATAGCAAAAATAATCAATCTTTAAATGGTTTGGTACATTTATAGTACCTTTGAATGGGACGTGTGAGCTTTAAAATTACTTCAATCGGAGGTCGGATGGCGGAACGGAGCCTCCCAGAAGCTGCTCGGGAGGCTGTCATGATAATAATTTAATGCTGTCATGACAGCATCTTTTTATTTTACTTTTCGTTCTAGCTTGCTTCCGTGCACTATAGGTAGAACCTATAATTTTTTAAGATTTTAATGTTTACTTTGCAATCGTGTTATTTGCTTATGATTTAAATGGTTTGTTTTCTAAGTTAGTTTTAGGATTAAGTCCTTAACCACACTTAGTTTATTTGACTTATGTGATTTTGAAAACACTCAGGGCAAGTGTTACAATCCAAGTGTATTTGACATTACATGATCATGTTGTCTTTAGTTGTTAAGGTATCTTCTTCAGGTGCATCCAACATCATAGGATTCATATTGTACTTGATCATACTAAGTTGAAAAAAATAACTATAATTACTAAAAAGCATATTAAAACAATAAAAAAACCTAAAGGAAAAGTTATTAGAAGCATACCTTTAAAGATGTTCGTGAAGCTGGGGAAAGCTTCTTTTAAGCACTAAATTCTTCATCTTTTTCTACTGATTCCTATACACAACTTCTCAATTATTTTTTTTGTTTTTCTCCATCTCTCTTTGAAACCGACTGATTCACCATCACCCATTACCACCATTACCATCATTTACTATCATCACCATTATCTTAATTACAATCACTATCTTTTTCTTTCATGGGAAGTTCACCACTTTGTTGGTAAGTTCCAATATTGCTTGATAAACTATAGAGAATGCCTCTAGACTTTCTAAAGCATCACTAGCTACCTTAACAAACATAGGGCACAATTCCCTATACATCTCGACTTGTCAAGTTTAAGATCAAATTCAATTTTCTTTTCTTTCAAATCGTACACTACACCACATCGTGCTTTTCTTGTCCACCTCTTGGTATTATATTCTTAGGAAGTAGTTTGATATCATGATCATACAATACTCTTAATACATGACAACATAATATACCTACTTGTTTAAAATTTTTGCAACTACAAGTAATTGTCTTGGTTTGAAGGATCAAATGTCAAACTATGTTTGCCTCTCTTATTAACCATGGTGAACAATAATCAAACAAGGTTGTATTGTGCTCCTCATTCATCATTTTCTTCCTTTCATGTCTATCTTTTATACATGTAACATCATGTAGATCACATTGGACTTGAAACAATTCAAAAATAGGTCGAGTGTAGACTTTAGAAAATGGACAAAGCATACATGAACTCTGTAATATCAACCTTGGCAACTTATCACGTGTCTTAAATTCACATTTGCAATTATTATTACTCTTGTTTGCCATAGCTTGTTTAAACTTTGGAAAGAATGTGTTTATATCCAATTTAGGACTTGTTACAACTCTTTACACATGAATTTATACTTCATCTCATACCAAGTGTCCTTAAGCCTTTTATATAACATTTTTGCCCATTTCTCTTTTATTTCATACATGGACATTAACCATGTGGTTTTCTCCCATGTTGTGTCTTGATAATAATTTTTGCCATGCATCC